>NC_143133.1:100026493-100178008 GCF_059928025.1 Delphinapterus leucas
TCTTCAAATATTTTCTCAGTCCCTTTCTTTTTCTCTTCTTCTTCTGGAACCCCTATAATTCGAATGTTGGTGCGTTTAATGTTTTCCCAGAGGTCTCTGAGACTGTCCTCAGTTCTTTTCATTCTTTTTTCTTTATTCTGCTCTGCAGTAGTTATTTCCACTATTTTACCTTCCAGGTCACTTATCCGTTCTTCTGCCTCAGTTACTCTGCTATTGATCCCATCTAGAGTACTTTTAATTTCATTTATTGTGTTGTTCATCGTTGCTTGTTTCATCTTTATTTCTTCTAGGTCTTTGTTAACTGTTTCTTGCATTTTGTCCATTCTGTTTCCAACATTTCGGATCATCCTTACTATCATTATTCTGAATTCTTTTTCAGGTAGACTGCCTATTTCCTCTTCATTTGTTACGTCTGGTGGGTTTTTATGTTGCTCCTTCATCTGCTGTGTGTTTTTCTGTCTTCTCATTTTGCTTATCTTACTGTGTTTGGGGTCTCCTTTTTGCCGGCTGCAGGTTCGTAGTACCTGCTGTTTTTGATGTCTGTCTCCAGTGGCTAATGTTGGTTCAGTGGGTTGTGTAGGCTTCCTGGTGGAGGGGACTAGTGCCTGTGTTGTGGTGGATGAGGCTGTATCTTGTCTCTCTAGTGGGCAGGTTCACGTCTGGTGGTGTGTTTTGGGGTGTCTGTGGCCTTATTATGATTTTAGGCAGCTTCTCTGCTAATGGGTGGGGTTGTGTTCCTGTTTTGCTAGTTGTTTGGCATAGGTTGTCCAGCACTGTGGCTTGCTGGTCGTTGAGTGAAGCTGGGTGCTGGTGTTAAGATGGAGGTCTCTGGGAGATTTTTGCCGTTTAATATTATGTGGAGCTGGGAGGTCTCTTGTTGACCAGTGTCCTGAAGTTGGCTCTCCTACCTCAGAGGCAGAGCCCTGACTCCTGGCTGGAGCACCAAGAGCCTTTTATCCACACGGCTCAGAATAAAAGGGAGAAAAAGTAGAGAGAATTTGTAGAAGTATGAGCAAAGAAAGAAGGAAAGGAGGGAAGGAAGGAAGGAAGAGAGAAGCAAAGAAGGAAAGAAGGAAAGAAAGGAGGGAGGGAGGGAGGAAGGAAGGAAGGAAGGAGGGAAAGAAGGAAAAAAGACAGAAAGAAAGAAGATACAGTAAAAATAAAATAAAGTATAATAAAGTTATTGAATTAAAAAATACTTATTTAGAAAAAAAAAAGGGATGGATAGAACCTTAGGACAAATGTTGGAAGCAAAGCTATACAGAGAAAATCTTACACAGAATCGTACACATACACCCTCTCAAAAAGAGGTGAAGGGGGAAAAATCATAAATCTTGCTCTCAGAGACCACCTCCTCAATTTGGGGTGATTCGTTGTCTAAAGGAGGGAAGGAAGGAAAGAAAGAAAGAACAAAGGTAAAGTATAATAAAGTTATTACTATTAAAATTAATTATTAAGAAAAAAAATTTTTTTAAAAACCACGGACGGATAGAACCTTAGGACAAATGGTGGAAGCAAGACTATACAGACAAGATCTCACACCGAAGCATACACATACACATTCACAAAAAGAGGAAAAGGAAAAAAAATCATAGATCTCGCTCCTAAAGTCCACCTCCTCAATTTCGGATCATTCCTTGTCTATTCAGGTATTCCACAGATGCAGGGTATATCAAGTTGATTGTGGAGCTTTAACCCGCTGCTTCTGAGGCTGCTGGGACAGATTTCCCTTTCTCTTCTTTGTTCTCACAGCTCACAGGAGCTCAGCTTTGGATTTGGCCCTGCCTCTGCGTGTAGGTCGCTGGAGGGCGTCTGTTTTTTGCTCAGACAGGACGGAGTTAAAGGAGCCGCTGATTCGGGGGCTCTGGCGCACTCAGGCCGGTGGGGGGGGGGGAGGGAGGGGCACTGCGTGCGGGGCGGGCCTGCGGCGGCAGAGGCCGGCGTGACGTTGCTCCAGCCTGAGGCCCGCCGTGCGTTCTCCCGGGGAAGTTGTTCCTGGATCCTGGGAACCTGGCAGTGGCGGGCTGCACAGGCTCCGCGGAAGAGGGGTGTGGATAGTGACCTGTGCTCGCACACAGGCCCCTTGGTGGTGGCGGCAGCAGCAGCCTCCCGCCCGTCTCTGGGGTCCGTGCTTTTAGCTGCGGCTCGCGCCCGTCTCTGGGATTCGCGCTTTTAGCCGCGGCTCGCGCCCGTCTCTGGGATTCGCGCTTTTAGCCGCGGCTCGCGCCTGTCTCTGGAGCTCCTTTAAGCAGCGCTCTTAAACCCCTCTCCTCGCGCACCAGGAAACAAAGAGGGAAGAAAAAGCCTCTTGCCTCTTCGGCAGGTGCAGACTTTTCCCGGGACTCCCTCCCGGGTAGCCGTGGTGCACTAACCCCTTCAGGCTATGTTCAAGCCGCCAACCCCAGTCCTCTCCCTGCGCTCCGTCCGAAACCGAAACCCGAGCCTCAGCTCGCAGCCCCGCCCGCCCCGGCGGGTGAGCAGACAAGCCTCCCGGGCTGGTGAGTGCCGGTCGGCACCGATCCTCTGTGCGGGAATCTCCCCGCTTTGCCCTCCGCACCCGTTGCTGTGCACTCATCCGCGGTCCCGAAGCTCCCCCCTCCGCTTTCGGCAGTCTCCGCCCGCGAAGGGACTTCCTAGTGTGTGGAAACTTTTCCTCCTTCACAGCTCCCTCCCACTGGTGCAGGTGCCGTCCCTATTCTTTTGTCTCTGTTTTTTCTTTTTTTCTTTTGCCCTACCCAGGTACGTGGGGAGTTTCTTGCCTTTTGGGAGGTCTGAGGTCTTCTGCCAGCCTTCAGTAGGTGTTCTGTAGGAGTTGTTCCACGTGTAGATGTATTTCTGGTGTATCTGTGGGGAGGAAGGTGATCTCCACGTCTTACTCTTCCGCCATCTTCAAGGTCCCCACAAGCACACTTATAATAGAATCTCTCCAGTTTGCAAACAGGCTATCTCTAATCTCTTTATCATTCGTGACTTTCAAGTAATTCCTTAGATCAATACATATTCTAAGCAGTTATATACATTATTGATATGAATAGGTTCTTAGTTTAATAAGAAAATCTTTGTGGCTCCTTGACCTCAGATTTATTTTCTATGTGAAAAATTTTTTTTCGTAACATAGGTCTTAAGAGCTTGGACAGTATTAATGTCATTTATAGTAGAAGAATGCAACATGTGTGTTTGAATGTTACTTCTAAGTTGAATTTGGATATAACATTGAACCTTGGATCTCAAGTCACCAGGGCCATTGTGAACTCATTTTAATAGTCATGTTCATTAATTTTGTAACTGACAACATATTTCTGTAATTAATTAATTTAATTTTTTGAGATATAATTGACATATAACACTGTGTAAGTTTAAGGTGTACAGTGTGTTGGTTCAATATGTTTATATGTTGCAATATGATTGGCATGTTGCCTAGCACCTCTATCAGGTCACATAATTATAATTTCTTTTCTGTAGTGAGAACAATTAAGATCTAGTCTCTTAGCAAATTTGACGTTTATAATACAGTATTGTTGACTGTATTCACTATGCTGTGTGTTAGATCTCCAGAACTTATCTACTATTTGCATCTTAAGGTTTTAGTTAGGTTTTTTGTGTTGTTGTCGTTGGAATTGAATGCTATGTATGTACAAGGTAGCCTGTTAAAATAGTTATACTGATGTAATGTTACTGTAAGGAAACTTGTCTGAATGTTCTACATCAAGCCTTTTAAATGCCTCAATTGCACTAGCCTTTCCACTCCGATGAACTCACCTTGGTTCTATGATGGAAAACGTCAGATTTTATTTTTATTCTTCAGTCTAAATTTTTTTTAATTAATTAATTTATTTATTTTTGGCTACGTTGGGTCTTCGTTTCTGTGCGAGGGCTTTCTCTAGTTGTGGCAAGTGGGGGGCCACTTTTCATCGCAGTGCGCAGGTCTCTCACTGTCGCGACCTCTCTTGTTACACAGCACAAGCTCCAGATGCACGGGCTCAGTAGTTGTGGCTCAAGGGCCAGGTTGCTCCGCGGCATGTGGGATCTTCCCAGACCAGGGCTCGAACCTGTGTCTCCTGCATTAGCAGGCAGATTCTCAACCACTGTGCCACCAGGGAAGCCCTAAATTTTTAATTTACTTAGAGATATTAGAGTGTGGCTATTTATAAAGTGAATCAATGCTCTCAAACACTAATCCAAACTAACTAAATGATGTCACCTCTAATGGCTAATCTATACTATAAGTATATATGTTTCTTTGTAATGTATATTTATCTGTATATGCTTAAACATTTGCCCTTTGTATTCATATGTAGTATTCAAAAGCTATACAAGGCATTTTACTTGTCATTTATATTTGTTTGGTACAAGTGATTACCACCTGGATGTGTATGTTCAGGGGTCTAGGGTGGGAAGACAGGCTTGTAGCAGAAAGACCAAGGAATATGCTGTTATATTAATGGGGATGAGTGATAACTTGAACTTGAGCAGTGTCAATGAGACTGCTGAGGAGGGAACAGATTCATGAGGTATGACATGAGAATATATAGGATCCAGTCATTGGTATTTTGCAAACTTTCCAGGTGATTCCAATGTGCAGCTTAGTCTGAGAATCACTAGTCACTGTTAGATTTAGAATCTCAGAAAAAGAAAAATTTAGGTTGACTTCTAGGTTTCTTGTTTGTTTCTGTGAATGGTGATGCCATTCATGGTTGAGAAAATGGTAAAGGAGGAATAATTTTATTGCAAGGTTTTTGTTGTTGTCCAACTTTGTTTATATGGAGCTCAGAGTGTGTATGGAATGTCTAAGAATTCAGTGGAAAGGTCTGGTTTGGAAATGTATACTTTGTAGTCATTGTAGAAAAGTGATCATCGAACTTAGGGATTTAGCCAGGGTATGTACACAGAGTCAGTGAGAATAATACTTAGAAGCCAGCAGAGGAAGAAAAGCTTGGGAGCTGACTAGGAGAAGGTTAGTGAGGTGACAAGAAAACAATGAAATGAGAGACTTACTCAGGGGAAATATTTGTCAGAAGTAGCAAATGGATGAATATCCATGAATTTTTTTGTTTGTTTGGGGCTGTAGTTACTTTCTATTTGAGGGATCTATGATGTAGAATCACCAAACTCAGACTGCTCACAGGAATCTCTTCCTTCAGCTACACAACAGGGCATTTTATTTGTTACTTTGAGTATCTTATACGCATATAAGGGTGTGTGTGTGTATGGTATGTTGCATTTATATAAAACTGTCAAATACTCTTTTTATGTGATTAGCTAGCGTTTTAAAGGGGGAGTCTATATACACATAAGTAATTACATACATATAAGTAATCCTAGAAGTAGGAAAGAAAATGTCAACGTAACAGTTTGGTTTAAGCATGAACAACATCTCCCCACCAGCATTCCTCCCACCTCTTCCATCACGAACACTGGAGAGATAAGTATGTAACTAGTCAGCGCCAATGGATGATAGAGTAGCCAGATTTAAACTTGTGACCATTACACATTAGAACTTCCTCCTTATTTGGAAGTTTTCAACCTCAAATACATGTTCTAAATTAATATCCCTTGACCTTGGCAACATACGAAAACTGAGGAGCTTTAAAAAATCTCAGTGTCCAGGCTTCACCCAGACCAATTATATCAGAATATACAGGACCCAATCATCAGTATTTTGAAAAACATTCCAGGTGACTCCTGTGTGCAACCAAGGTTGAGAATCACTTTCTTCTATGTCACACTGGTCAATCTGACAATATTTCCATAAATCTACATTATCTGAAAGCATGTTTCTATCTTTCTGATGACATCTCATTACCTAGTACTCTGGCATGGTTTTATAGGTAAGCTCACGAGATGCAGATTTGGTGCATCTGCTATAACAAAACACCACAGACTGGGTGGCTTAAACAACAGAAATTTATTTTTCTCATAGATCTGGACGCTGAAAGCCTGACACCAGGGTGCCAGCATGGTTGGGTTCTGGTAAAGGCTCTCTTCTTGACTTCTAGATGGCTGCCTTCTTACCCTGTGCTCACATGGCCTTTCCTCCTGCATGTGTATGGGAGCAAGGCGGTAGGGAGCAAGCTTACTGGTGTCTTTTATTATAAGAGCACTAATCCCGTCAAACCAGAGTCCCACCCTGATGACTTCATCTAACCCTAATTACCTCCCAGAGGTTTCATCTCCAAATACCATCACATCACATCAGAGGCTGAGTCTTCAACATATGAATTTGGGGGAGACAACAATTCATTGCATAGTAAGGGTTGTCTTGCTGTTCTCGGCCATCATTGCTTTTAAACCAGGAGGCTTCTTTGAGACAAGCACTAATTCAGTGTAGTCCAGACAGATAAAACTGCCCTTTTGTGTTGTATATAATTCAGCAGTGACACTTACATAACTACAGTGAGCCATGACAGTTTAACCAGATTCAAATTTTACTGCCAAAAAGTGTACCATTTTTGACAGATATATAAAAAATGAGTTACAACAGAACCAGACTTTTCTTGTAAATGTTTAGTTTAGTTTGGAACTGCCTACTGCCTTTGGATTTGCTTTTCTATGTCTTGGTGAATTTGGTGCACAGAACTGCATGTTGTTTAAGACAGTTTGGTGGCAGGCTTCATCTTGATAATGCTGCTGAATGTTTTCAGTCTCATATATGTTCTTCCCAGAGTTTGATAGATATGACATTATTTTTTCTTAGTTCCAAGCAAATTTTAGGTCATCTCATTGTGTGTGTTGCAAAGAACTTCACAATATCTTTAATAACTCCCTGTGGGGTGCCTGGAAATTCATTCTATTCACTTCAATCAATGGATTATGTTGTGTCCTGTGCAGAGTATCCAGAGTGAAAAATTCCCATTTCTAATTTTGAGGCTTAAAATTTCTAAGGTTTTTGTCTGTGTAGTATTGTACTTGGAATTACTGTGGCATTCTACTTATCTCTGTGTGTGAGTCTGTTTATCAGGGAAGGCAGGGGTGGGGTTAGAGGATGAGCAAGACAGCTGTTGTCAGACTCCTTTATCCCTGTCAGGATTAGTAAGGGGCCAATATTGTACATAGATTATAAATAGGCAAGCAATTTCTGGGAAGTATAAAAAGATTCTTAAGATCACACACCTGGCAGGGACTTCGCAGATAAAAAATACAGAAAATGTTTAAGGAGTCAAACAAATGAGGCATGGGATGGAAACGTGTTGATGGTGATGGGTTAGAGATACAAGCCCAAGGGGGACAAAAAAGATCTATGTTGTTCATCTCTGTCTCACCTATCATGTGGCGTGAGGTGGTACATACTGTAGGTGTTCAGCAACTATTTGGTGAGTGAATGATAGAACAATCCCAGAATGACCAAAGGAAGACCCTCAAGAATATAAAACTAAGTCAATTATAGAAAGTCTCATGGAATTCAGGTTTGATTAAAAAGCACTACAGGATCCAGAAGTAAAGTCCAAGTACAAATTTAAGGTGAAAACAAACCCCATATGTTGATCAATTAAGGGATATATGCTACAGAATATCTTCTGGTCTGATAGCTCTTTTACTCAGGATTCCTGGGCCTGTCTCTGCCTCTTTGCTATCATTGGATAGGATGTGCATGATTATTTATCTTTATTTCTGAAAACAGATTCTACCACCAGGTGGGTGAAGGAGACCTGAGGTCTGGATAATGAATTTATATTAGCAAGTAGTTTTGAATTTCTACCAAACGAATGTGACTTTAAAACCTCTCATATCTCAGCAATTAGCCCCAAGGCATGTTCTGTCAGTGCAGTTTCCTGTTCGTGTACCTAAACGGAGTTAATAACAGGACCTACTCACTGGACAGCTGTGAGGGCTTGAGACAGGGAGAGATGTGTGTAGATGTGTGCTGCTGCTATTGTTCTTGTCATTATTATTATTATTAACCAGTTTAGGGATTTTAATTCTCCATTGTACATCAACTTTTGCTAAAATATAGTCACTTCACTTTGCTGAAGAACATGATGTATTTCTCTGAGGCAAAGACAGCACATCCCACTAGGTACTGTGGGCAATTAACACATCACATTGATATCTACTTAATTGGCTGTACATACTAAAGCAAATATTAATCAGGCAAAGTAGTGGGTTTTCAGTAAGAAATACAAGTCTGTAGAGGTAGATGCAGAAGGTTGCTATTTTGTAGAATGGAGATACAAAGAGATTTTTCAGAGAAACATCAGATTTCCCCTTTCAGTGAGTAGCATGCTGGCAACTGGGGCGGACGGATTGTGAGCCTCTTGAGGTGAACCGGAACTGGCAAACATGTTCAAGTCTTCCCGGAAATGATTGATTTCTTCCGTTTGGTGGGAAAGGACAAAGCCAAAAATGAGAACACTAGGAAAATGGAAAAGTCTCTATTTCTACAAAATAACCTAAGTTTAGTAAAGCCCCTCAGAAACAGTCAGAAAATTTTAAGCTGTATACTTTAAGCCAAAAATGTAATAACCTTTGTTAATTGAAATAAAAAAGAAAATGTATTCAGTTATTTTTCCTTACCATTTTTATATAACCAACAGTGTATGGGTATATACTTATAATGCTAGAAACTAATGCAATGTATCACTTTAGAGAAGGAATAAAATAATCATCATAGTCCACATCTCTTACCTTGATTCATAGCGCAAATATATCTATTCTTGGAGCATTACTGCAGCTTTGGTGCTCAGAAAATTGGGGTGGATGAAAAATGATTCTGCAGCCTTTCATCCTTCACAATTTTCACACCATCTCAATTAGTTTAACTTTGCAATCATGCCATCTAGTGCTCAAACGTCCTCAGTACTACAGCTCAACTTCATTAGAAGCAAAATAATACAGTATCAGGCAAGTTACGTTAAAAACACTGTGCTTGGGGACAGGCAATGTAATGAATAGTCCATCTTTGAGACACTTAACCAGATTTCTTGCTAAATAAATATTTCTTGTTTATCATTATTGTTTCATTAATTTATTGCATTTAATTCATAAATATTTTTGTATATTCTATTTATATAGTCATACAAATTATACATAACATACACCATATATTGAAATTATACTTATTTTATTTCTGTATTCCTTTCTGTGTCTTTCTATAACTTTAACAAAATGGTCATTGAATTTGAAGGCAACACAACCCAACGACCCAGTCATGGATTGGGTTTGATTAGAGTGGATTGGATAGAGTGGAATAAAAAGATGGAAATCATTTATTGTAATATTTGATTGCATTGCATATCCTGCCCCAGGTTGTGGTTTTGCTACTGCTGATGACTGTGCCTTCAAGGGTCAGGTGCTTCACGACATACCAAGAGAAACACAGAAGGGTTTTGGATTGCACGAAATATAGCAATTTACCAGAAAAGAAAAAAACTAGGGACTTTTTTTTGCTTTACCATTGAGACTATTTTATATATCTTTTAAAAAAAAATTTAGGAAAATATTTTTAGAAATTAATGAGCTTGAATAGTTTTCAAGATGTCCCAGAGACATGATTTTTATGTTCTTTCCTAGCCTTTAAGATGGCCTCTATGTTGTCTATCGGTTCAGAAATTTAAGAGAAAAAATTCATTTCTGTAATTATGAAAAGAATAAAATTGATTAAAGACAGGCCCTATCAGATCACCTCCATCATTTTAGCATCCGAAAAAAGGTTGACAATATACCAGCTCTAACTGACTCTGATGTTAAAATGGAAAACCTCAGCCCTTGCCCTGATTCCAAGGTAGATGAAGTCCTATGGTCCATGAGGATGCTCCCCTCTGCTCAGACCTCATCCTCTGAGCTCTTTCTCCCTTAGCCTTTTGTCAGCTCCTCCTTTTGACACTCCATCCTACTTTGGGCGCTGTTTACGTGCCTTGCTTTAATCGGAATGACTTCTTTTATTCTTCACTCTCATTTAGTTCATTCTTACACCCCCTCAGATCTTACCCTGAGCATCATTTCTTCAGAGAAGCCCTCCAACCCCTGAATTAGTCCTTTCTTGTTATTAGATGGCACCCCAAACGTTTCCTTATTACTACTCACCACATTTGTAATTATATACTTGTGTTATTATCTACTTTCTATCTCCTACTCCCACTAGATTATAAATTATGAGCAGGCTAGAATATTCCTTTTTATAATGCTTTAGGGTCCTAGCCACTGTGTTTTCTATAATGCCTGTTACAGAGAGGTTATGCAGGAGATAGTTGAGGAAATCAACCTAAGAGTCCAAAATTGAGAACTGAGATGCCCATTGTCCCAGCCCATGTAGATTTGTGAAGTCAACTCTGCTTTTATGTCACCCTTGGGGCAAGAGAATTGTCACTGAGGCAGGAAATCCTGGTGCCTTTATCCCAGCTTCTGAAGGAATACCCCTCAGCGACTTGTCACTTCCTGCAGCAGAGTCTGGGATTGGAGTGTTTGTTCCCACCACTTACAGAATCCCTGACCTTGCTCACCACCACTCTTCCCACTTCTTGGGAATCAATTGACCTTTCACTCCCTGACCACCACTCTCCTTCCCACGCTCTTGTTCCTCACCCCCAAAACAAAGCAAAGCAAAACAAAACAAACCCAAACCAACCGCCTCCTCCTGCCTCTACTGTCAGCCATCTTCATGGATTAACAGAGAGATACAGAGAACAAAATATAAATTAATATTTCAGTAAATTATCCTATCACTCTGGTATTCAGCAGAGAATAAAAATAAATTTTACACAAAGGACACGTTAAGTGTTCAGTGTTTATTTTTGTAGCACTTCCCTTCTCTTTCTAGAAGACTGTAAGGGTCACCAACTATCTTAGAATATCAGACAAGCAATCATTCTGAGATCAATCATCTTCAAAGTGAGTTTTTCTTAAACAGTTAAAACATACTAAACTTCAGGTGTCTATAACCAATGACCAATATCTTCTAAAGAATAAGAAATGAAATTAGGATCTATAAGTAATTAAGTTTGACATTGAATACATATAGACACACATATGTAGATTGGGTGTTTTTTGGTGCATTGTATTATATTTTATTATAAATCTGGTATATATATTCTCATTGTTTTAGAAAAATAACACTTTTGCTTAACATCAAATACACACAAAAGAAAAATGCTTGCATTTTTGAATACTTTCAAACCACACTGAGGATTCCAAGTGTCTCTCTGGATCCCTCTCTTTTCCACCTGTGGTAGCGTCTAATAGGTGTTACCCAAGCATGTGCTTCTTGAAAGCTGGATCGACTAATTCAATTGTCAACTCATTTAGAAGTCTGACTCTTAGATGTATACTTGATGAAAAAATTAACCAAACGGTATGAAGTTCACTCCGTAGAAACTCTTTACACTTCTACCTCCACAGCAACACAGATGTACACACGGTGGCATCACTTCTTAAACTGTATCTCCGAGAACTTCCAGAACCAGTTATTCCTTATGCCAAGTATGAGGATTTTTTGTCTTGTGCCAAACTGCTCAGCAAGGAAGAGGAAGCTGTAAGTCCATGCATTTATTTCTTAAAAAGCTATTGTTTGGGTTTTTTGTCAGTGTTCTTAGTCTTTAATCTGTAAAGTTTCCTTTGTCCCATGCTTGGATTGTTTTCCACTATTCTAAGTATTGACATCACACATATTTAGATTTTACACACACAACGCAGGTCCCATTTTTAATCCTCTCTCTGATCAAAAAGAAAAGTACAGATGAATAAATGAAATCAGCACTGCTTGCCACTTTGCACACAAATGCTAAAAATCGGAAGGACTCTCACTATATTAAAGCTACTCCTTCCCCCAAACAACCTTATTACAAATAAGGCAAACTTCCCTTTTCAGTCAATTGTGAACAAATGTTAAAAATGTTAAAAGGGCTTCACTTAAACATGTTTCTCCACAAATAGTGCTTACAGAGATATTTGAAATGCTTTTACATCTTTTGAAAATATTTCTGAAATGTTTTCTGTGATAGTGGCAAGTTTTCAAGACAGTATCCTTCACTGGTAATATGTGAAACTAACTAAAAAAAAAAAAGAAGGCTGTATGCCCATTTTCCATGTGCTTTAATTCCAAGGCCAACACTTAGATAATATTTATTCTCTTCTTTATATTCAGGGTGTTAAAGGATTAGCAAAGCAGGTGAAGAGCTTGCCAGTGGTCAATTACAACCTTCTCAAGTATATTTGCAGGTAAGAATTGTCCTAAAGACAAAACTAGGGCTTCCCTGGTGGCGCAGTGGTTGAGAATCCTCCTGCTAATGCAGGGGATGCGGGTTCGAGCTCTGGTCTGGGAGGATCCCACATGCCGCGGAGCATCTGGGCCCGTGAGCCACAACTACTGAGCCTGTGCGTCTGGAGCCTGTGCTCCGCAACAAGGCCGCCATAGTGAGAGGCCCGTGCACCGCGATGAAGAGTGGCCCCCGCTTGCCACAACTAGAGAAAGCCCTCACACAGAAACGAGGACCCAGCACGGCCAAAAATAAATAAATAAATTTAAAAAAAAAAAGACAAAACTAAATTTGAGAAGACTGTATTTAGCCTGACACTAATTTACTTTTGACAGTGAATAAAAATCACTTAACTGCTCTGACCTCCAGTGTTGGCCTCTATAAAACTGAGGTTTGACAAGGTGATTTTTTTTTAAAATAAATTTATTTATTTATTATTTATTTTTGGCTGCGTTGGGTCTTCGTTGCTGCCCGTGGGCTTTCTCTAGCTGCGGCTAGTGGGAGCTACTCTTCGTTGTGGTGCGTGGGCTTCTCAACAAGATGGCTTCTCTTGTTGCAGACCACGGGATCTAGGGTGCACGGGCTTCAGTAGTTGTGGTACATGGGCTTAGTTGCTCCACGGCAACTCATTGAAAAAACATTGTAACTCAATTCTGCTAGAATAATAATTGTGCTTCATAAAGCTCTCTCTCAATGACCATGTTTAATGTCAGGGATGCTATGTACCATGTCTGTGCCCCTATTTAAGAAATCAAGTATGTACTATTGAAACATATTAAATTTATTTTTTTAATTTTATTGGAGTATAGTTGATTTACATGAAACATATTAAATTTAAATAAAGAAATTAATGATTGGCACTACAGGTCATTGTAAAGTATTTTAAACGATAGCTTCCCAGTCCATTTTTAAATAAAATTAAATTTTTTAATTCAGTACAGTGCATCATTTACATGTGTTTTTTGCGTCATGATTAGATAGATGTACAGCTGACTGGGAACTATGGAGTTTAAGACTCATGCCAGACACAGTGGAGTTCATTGTCAACTGTAATTGAGTAGGAATTCCAGAACCTCCTGCCATACTTTTTCTGGTGATGGTTAGCATTCAGGAAACAAACAAGACCTTAGGTTTCAGAATTTGAAAAAGCAAGAAATAGTTTCACAGATAAGATAGACTTATTAACATAGAAGTGTTCCATCCCAAGTTTTTGAACTAATTCAAGCTATTGTAGTGGATAAGAAAAGGATGACAGTCTCTTAAGTAAAAGGGAAAAAGGCTTTTCGGAGAACAGTATTGCAAGTCTTTATCTCCACAATAGAAAAACCTTAACTTCTCTTAACACATTTAAAGCAGACTTTTAATTTCAGCTATTTCAAATAAGAAATAGTAGTTTGACTTTTTGCCCTTCAGTTTTGCTATAATTAGGCTCTATAACAGTAGTGAACATGTGGAAATAGGCACTTTTTAATTTTTATTTTTGGCCACGCTTGTGGGATCTTAACGGCAGTGAAAGCATGGAGTCCTAACACTGGACCACCAGGGGATTCCCAAACAGCACCTTTTTAAAAACTCATGGTATAGTAATCAAGAGTTCAGACTCTAGCGTGAGATCACCTGGATTCAGATCTCAGCTCTGCAAACTCTGTGTTCTTGGAGAAGATTCTTACCTCTCTGGTGCCTCATGTGTCTAACCTGTAAAATGGATATAATGGTATTTACTTTACAGAGATGCTTTGAGAGTTTAATAAGTTAGCACGACTGACACATAATAAAATATATTATTTTAAATAACACATAAAATAGGTTAAAATTTTTTTCATCACTTCTTTGTCTCATTAGTACAATTAGTAAGTGTAAGGTCGGATCTTAACAAACGGCACCGCGAAACAGAGGAAAGCTTCAAGTGAGCTTTATTAGGGAGCGCTCCCGGGCGAGGTTCACTGGTCCGAGAGAAAGGGGCCAGAGAAGTTGCACCCGGGCGAGGGTTGGGCAAGATTTTATAGGGGAAGAAGGGAAAGGGGTGTGGTGAATCTGGGAGGGCGCAGGGTATTCCTTATTTGGTGGTCTTTTCGGGTATCCTGGGGGACCGTTAGTCCCGCTCCTCGAAAGGCGGGAAGGCTGGGCCGGGTGCAAAGTCCCCAGGTCAGTTCCTGGAACTGGGTGGTCCGGAAAGTCTCCAGGTCAGTTTCTGGAACTGGGTGGTCCGGAGAGTTTCAGTCTGATGCAACCTGTGAATCTGATTGTGTTCCCCTGCCTTGGGCCAGTTGGCCTTACAGTAAGCCATGAATTAATAGAAGTTCTTGTAGAAACAAAGAGGGGATGGGAAATGAAGAAAAGCTGAAAAATTACAAAAACAATCTCTGCTATTAAAATCATTTGGGGATAGTGGGAAGCAGCCGCATAGCACAGGGAGATCAGCTCAGTGCTATGTGACCACCTAGAGGGGTGGGATAGGGAGGGTGGGAGGGAGGGAGATGCAAGAGGGAAGAGATATGGGAACATATGTATATGTGTAACTGATTCACTTTGTTATAAAGCAGAAACTAACACACCATTGTAAAGCAATTATACTCCAATAAAGATGTTTTTAAAAAAAATCATTTGGGGAAAGGGCTATTTCATGCCTCTAATTCGTTAGCACCTAACAAGTTAAAACAATTTGTGCTTGCAATTTTCCATATCAGTAGAACTGAGGTTTTATTTTAAACCATGTTTGATCTCATTTTTTAATAGACTATAAATTCGAAGCTCACAAATTACTCCACAAAGAGAGTTGATTCCTCCTCTCTGAAATAAGAGATTGTACCAGACAATCTTATTTATAGTTCTTGAATTAAATATATATATAAATTTAATATTTTATTTAGGGATTGGAAAGAAATTCATATTCTTGAATCTCAAGTCCACATTAGCATTATCCAAACACTCTTGTTCCTGTGACTGACAGGGAAACCAAGCCAAGCCAGGCCAGAGCAGATATTTGATATGATCCCTTATGAGTTTGGTCCTTAATAATTTGCAATATACATTCTGCACATTTGACAGAGAGATGTTTGAATTCCTAAAGAATTTTGTGTCCATAATCATCTTTGAATGTACTCCACTTCATAAATTTCCTGATAACCCATTTTCTTCCACTAACAAGTTTGATCCCATTGTGTTTTGTTCATACTCTTGCACCCAACAGGTTCTTGGATGAAGTACAGTCCTATTCAGGAATTAACAAAATGAGTGTGCAGAACTTGGCTACTGTCTTTGGCCCTAATATCCTGCGCCCCAAAGTGGAAGATCCTTTGACCATTATGGAGGGTAAGTAAATTATTATCTTACACCCTCATCAATAGAACTGTGTCTTTGTTGTCCTGAACCTATTCTCCTATGAGGAAACTAGGGAAATAAGTGAATCCATGGTAACTCCATTCATGAACTCAAGTTCTTCAAATACAAAAACTCTTTGGGTGTCAGACATTTTTTTTGGAGTTTACTAAACATAACTTACCAAACGATTCCTTAGGAGTTTTATAAGAATAAATGGAACTTACATAAGTCATCTGCAAAATATCACACAAAAATGGGACAAAATCTAATTCACTTTTTGAGTCCAATGAAATTTTCAGAAAATTCAAATAGTTACTATTTTAAGTTAATGTATTTTTATTAATTCTTGTTTTATTTGATGAATTTCAAGAGGCAGAAAATATGGGCCTTTGTAAGATAATGCTGCTTATTTACCTTGGGTTAAACATGAAGAAATTCTTGTTTTCTATATTACAAAATTCCTCAAATTCTTTTCCACAATGAACTGTTACTTCTGTTTATTTCCAGCAGGCCTCACTGCTTGAGTACTTTTCTTACCTGTGGCCATCAGTAGTACTGTTGATGTGCAGGTCTTGCTGAGCTGAAAGAGTAAGGTTAGAGGATGGAAAACTCATTAAGCAGCAGAAAAGAGAGAACTAGACATAGAGATTGTTCAGAGATCTGCAGAGGGTATTCCTCAAGACTTTGCCTAAGAATTGATTTATGCTTGCACTAGAGGACTCTACACTAGTTTCTGGGAGAGAGTACCAGAAATCAGTACTCTGAGCCATTCCTGGGCTTTACACCAAGCTTGAAATAATTGTGTTTCCCACAACCAGAGTAGAAAACCCTGATGTTGAGACATTGTATCGAGACCTCAGAAAGGTATTACCTTGGTGATAATGTTAAAAGTTACAGTTTCTGTATAAAGTTTTTAAAAGAAATCCCAATGATTCAATAGAGGTTTGGGGAAGAAAAGGAGGAATAGTTGGAGCACAAAGGATTTTTAGGGCCATGAAACATTATTCTATATGATACTGTAATGGTGGATACATGATATTATGCATTTGTCAAAACCCAGATCTCACAAAGAGTGATTTCTAATATAAACTGTGGACTTTAGTTAATAATAATAATAATGTGTCAATATCGGTTCATCAATGGAATCTAAAACTGTTAAAAACCTAAAACTGCTCTAAAGGTTTCACATTAGAAACTATGCAATTCAAAAGGACATAGATCGGGCTTCCCTGGTGGCGCAGTGGTAGAGAGTCCGCCTGCCGATGCAGAGGACACGGGTTCGTGCCCCGGTCTGGGAAGATCCCACATGCCGCGGAGCGGCTGGGCTCGTGAGCCATGGCCGCTGAGCCTGCGCGTCCGGAGCCTGGGCTCCGCAACGGGAGAAGCCACAACAGTGAGAGGCCCGCGTACCGCAAAAAAAAAAGAAAAAAATAAAAGGACATGGATCAAAATAAATCCTATAAATGTAAAAAAAATCCAACTTATCTTCAAACCCCTAACTGTATAGCAAAAAAAGTCCAACAGAATCTAAAAATTTTTTCCCAATTAAAGCAGTGTACTAAAAAAGAAAACATATGTTCCCCTAAGACTTATAGTCAATGTTTATGTCAACTTTATCCATAATAGCTCCAATCTGAAGACTGATCAATTGTCCTTCAATTACTGAATAGATAAACAAATTTTGATACATCCATGAAATGGAATTCTACTCAGCAATAAAAAGAATGAACTACTGATACATGGATAACAATATGGATAAATGACAAAAGCATTATGCTAAGTGAATAATGCCTAGACACAAAAGACTTCATACTGTATAATTGCATTTATATGAAATTCTAGAAAAGAAAAAACTGTAGTGACAGAAAGCAAATCAGTGGTTGCCATGGATAGTGGATTGGCTACAAAGGGGCACAAGGGAATTATCTATATAATGATTAGGTGGTGATTAAAGGACTGTCATTTGTCCAAATTTATCATATACCTCACAGATATCTTGTACATGTGCAAAATGAGACATGTACAAGGTAATGTATTGCAAAAAATACAAACTGAATCTACATTTCAATAGAATGTTGCCATACATATGTATTTTAAAGTGCCTAGGTACCTTCAAAGGAAAATTGAATTCTTATCCAGTTCTTATGAAAAAAAGTGCCCCATAATATGGTATTTAAGTTCAACCTGTATAAAATTATATGAGCCTGGGGAATTGTTGGAACATGTAGTCCAGTGGGACTCCCAAATCTGCTTGTACTCTTCAGAATGGACAGGTGATTATAACCACTCTGACCTCATTTATTTTGGCTTCATGTTTCTTATTAGCATTCTAAGGAAGAGAATGACAGAGAGGGGAGAATAAAAAGGAAAAAAAGATAGTGCATATAATGACACACATCATTATTACTACCAGGCTAGTCTGTCCTAAATGGCTATAAAAATTGAAAGGAAGTCACTTTGCAAGAAATGATTGCCATTTACTATTCTGGAAACTAGATGAAAGCAAAGCCTTCCAAGGTAATAGAAATATATTTCTAAATCTCTAGGGATCTGACACTCACTCTATAATCGTGGCAGGTATACACTGGCATAGTTCTTCATATATTTCACCATGGAGACCTTGAGGATATCTCTCTTCAATTAATTAAATGCCCCACACAGTTCACAACTGTGATAAAAAGCAGTGATGTTTCTAAATTGCTACATAATTGATATGAGAATCCAGTTTTCTACAAGCCAGTCTTATAAATATTAAATCCAGTTATCATCCATAAGTCGGTCTTAAAAATATTAAAAGTATTTACAAAAATGTGAACAGTGTACCTCTTCTCCTTACTTCGATTGTTTTTAAAAAAAATAAATACATTGTTTTTATTAATATGTAAAAAAAAAAAAAGCAGTGATGTTTCACATGTTAATATTCCAGTGATGGGGAAAGCTCAGAAGTTACTAAAAGAGAAAAGATAGATATAGAGTACCATTAATTTCATTCAGTCTTTTTTCTTCCATAACTCCATCATAATTGATGATTCAGTAGATAGTTGTCTTTTATTTAGTTTCTTATTTAGAACAACACCGAGTTTACTTATTATTACTACAGTTTTAAATCCAGCAGCTGTTCTAATTTCATTCTTTTACATGTAGCTGTCCAGTTATCCCAGCACCACTTATTGAAGAGGTTGTCTCTTTCTCCATTGTTTATTCTTGGCTCCTTTGTCATAAATTAGGTGACCATGTGTGTGTGTGAGTTTATCTCTAGGCTTTCTATCCCGTACCATTGATCTATATTTCTGTTTTTATACAGATACCAAACTATACCGTAGTATAGTTTGAAGTCAGGTAGCCTGATTCCTCCAGCTCCATTTTTCTTTTTCAAGATTGCTTTGGCTATTCGGGGCCTTTTATGTTTCCATACAAATTGTAAAATTTTTTGTTCTAATTCTGTGAAGAAGGTCAGTGGTAGTTTGATAGGGATTGGATTGAATCTCTAGATTGCTTTAGGTAGTATAACCATTTTCACAATGTTGATTCTTCCAATCCAAGAACATGGCATATCTCTCCATCTGTTTGTATCATCTTTAATTTCTTTCATCAATGTCTTATAGTTTTCTGCATACAGGTCTTTTGTCTCCATAGGTAGGTTTATTCCTTGGTATTTTATTCTTTTTGTTGCAGTCCTAAATGGGAGTGTTTCCTTAATTTCTCTTTCAGATTTTTCATCATTATTATATAGGAATGTCAGAGATTTCTGTGCATTAGTTTTGTATCCTGCTACTTTACCAAATTCATTGATTAGCTCTAGCAGTTTTCTGGTAGCATCTTTAGGATTCTCTATGTATAGTATCATGTCATCTGCAAACAGTGACAGCTTTACTTCTTTTTTTCCAATTTGGATTCCTTTTATTTCTTTTTCTTCTCTGATTGTTGTGGTTAAAGCTTCCAAAACTAGGTTGAATAATAGTGGTGAGAGTGGACAACCTTGTCTTGTTCCTGATCTTAGTGGAAATGGTTTCAGTTTTTTACCATTGACAACGATGTTGGCTGTGGGTTTGTCATATATGGCCTTTATTATGTTGAGGAAAATTTCCTCTATGCCTACTTTCTGGAGGCTTTTTATCATAAATTGGTGTTGAATTTTGTCAAAAGCTTTCTCTGTGTCGATTGAGATGGTCATATGGTTTTTCTCCTTCAATTTGTTAATATGGTGTATCACATTGATTGATTTGTGTATATTGAAGAATCCTTGCATTCCTGGGATAAACCCCACTTGATAATGGTGTATGATCCTTTTAATGTGCTGTTGGAGTCTGTTTGCTAGTATTTTGTTGAGGATTTTTGCATCTATGTTCATCAGTGATATTGGCCTGTAGTTTTCTTTCTTTGTGACATCTTTGTCTGGTTTTGGTATCAGGGTGATGGTGGCCTCCTAGAATGAGTTTGGGAGTGTTCCTCCCTCTGCTATATTTTGGAAGAGTTTGAGAAGGATAGGTGTTAACTCTTCTCTAAATGTTTGATAGAATTTGCCTGTGAAACCCTCTGGTCCTGGGCTTTTGTTTGTTGGAAGATTTTTAATCACAGTTTCAATTTCAGTGCTTGTGATTGGTCTGTTCAGATTTTCTATTTCTTTCTGGTTCAGTCTCAGCAGGTTGTGCATTTCTAAGAATTTGTCCATTTCTTCCAAGTTGTCCATTTTATTGGTATAGAGTTGCTTGTAGTAATCTCTCATGATCCTTTGTATTTCTGCAGTGTCAGTTGTTACTTCTCCACTTTCATTTCTAATTCTGTTGATTTGAGTCTTCTCCCATTTATTCTTGATGAGTCTGGCTAATGGTTAATCAATTTTCTTTATCTTCTCAAAGAACCAGCTTTTAGTTTTATTGATCTTTGCTATTGTCTCCTTCATTTCTTTTTCATTTATTTCTGATCCGATCTTTATGATTCCTTTCTTTCTGCTATCTTTGGGGTTTTTTTGTTCTTCTTTCTCTAATTGCTTTAGGTGCAAGGTTAGGTTGTTTATTTGAGATGTTTCCTGTTTCTTAAGGTAGGATTGTATTGCTATAAACTTCCATCATAGAACTGCCTTTGCTGCATCCCATAGGTTTTCGGTCGTCATGTCTCCATTGTCAGTTGTTTCTAGGTATTTTTTGATTTCCTCTTTGATTTCTTCAGTGATCTCTTGGTTATTAAGTAGTGTATTGTTTACCCTCCATGTGTTTGTACTTTTTACAGATTTTTTCCTGTAATTGATATCTAGTCTCATAGCATTGTGGTTGGAAAAGATACTTGATACGATTTCAATTTTCTTAAATTTACCAAGGCTTGATTTGTGACCCAAGATATTATCTATCCTGGAGAATGTTCCATGAGCACTTGAGAAGAAAGTTTATTCTGTTGTTTTTGGATGGAATGTCCTATAAATATCAATTAAGTCCATCTTGTTTAATGTATCATTTAAAGCTTGTGTTTCCTTATTTATTTTCATTTTGGATGATCTGTCCATTGGTTAAAGTGGGGTGTTAATGTCCCCTACTATGATTGTGTTACTGTCGATTTCCTCTTTTATGGCTGTTAGTATTTGCCTTATGTATTGAGGTGCTCCTCTGTTGGGTGCATATATATTTACAATTGTTATATCTTCTTCTTGCATTGATCCCTTGATCTTATGTAGTGTCCTTCTTTGTCTCTTGTAATATCTTTGTTTTAAAGTCCATTTTGTCTCATATGAGAATTGCTACTCCAGCTTTCTTTTGATTTCCATTTGCATGGAATATCTCTTTCCATCCCCTCACTTTCAGTCTGTATGTGTCTATAGGTCTGAAGTGGTCTCTTGTAGACAGCATATATACAGGTCTTTTTTTGTATCCATTCAGCCAGTCTATGTCTTTTGGTTGGGGCATTTAATCCATTTACATTTAAGGTAATTATCAATATATATGTTCCTATTACCATTTTCTTAATTGTTTTGTGTTTATTATTGTAGTTCTTTTCCTTCTCTTGTGTTTCCTGCCTAGAGAAGTTCCTTTAGCATTTGTTGTAAAGCTGGTTTGGTGGTGCTGAATTCCCTTTTATTTCTTTTTTTTCTCTGATTGCCATGGCCAGGACTTCCAAATCTATGTTGAATAAGAGGGGTGAGAGTGGACATCCTTGTCTTGTTCATGATCTTAGTGGAAATGCTTTCAGTTTTTCACCATTGAGTATTTGCTGTGGGTTTGTCATATATGGCTTTCATTATGTTGAGGTAGGTTCCCTCTATGCTCGTTTTCTGTAGAGTCTGTTTTTTAAACATCTTTATTGGAGTATAATTGCTTTACAATGTTGTGTTAGTTTCTGCTGTATAACAAAGCGAATCAGCTATATGTATACATATATCCCCATATCCCGTCCCTCTTGCGTCTTCCTCTCACCCTCCCTATCCCACCCCTCTTTGTGGTCACAAAGCATCAAATTGACCTCCCTGTGCTTTTGGGTGTTGAATTTTGTCAATATCTTTTTCTTCATCTATTGAAATGATCATATGGTTTTTATTTCCTAATTTGTTAATATGGTATATCACATTGATTGCTTTGCATATATTGAAGAATCCTTGCATTCCTGGTGTAAATTCCACTTGATCATGGTGTATGGTCCTTTTAATTTGTTGTTGGATTCTGTTTGCTAGTTCTTTGTTGAGGATTTTTGCATCTATGTTCATCAGTTATATTGGTCTGTAATTTTCTGTTTTTGTGATATCTAACATCATACATAAAAATAAGCTCCAAGTGGATTACAGACCTAAATTTAAGACCGGACATTATAACACTCTTAGAGGAAAACATAAGAAAAACACTCTTTGAAATAAACCACAGCAAGATCATTTTTGACCCACTTCCTAGAGTAATGAAAACAAAAATAAACAAATAGGACCTAATTAAACTTAAAAGTTTTAGCACAGCAAAGAAAACCATAAACAAGATGAAAATATAACCCTCAGAGTGGGAGAAAATATTTGCAAATGAGAAAATATTTGCAAATGAAGCAATGGACAAAGGATTAATCTCCAAAATATACAAACAGTTCATGGAGCTCAATATCAGAAAATAAAGAACCCAATTAAAAAGGGGGCAGAAGACCTAAATAGACATTTCACCAAAGAAGACATACAGATGGCCAAGAGGCACATGAAAAGATGCTCAACATCACTAATTATTAGTGATGCAAATAATTATTAGTGCAGCAAATAAAAACTACCATGAGGTATCACCTCACACCGGTCAGAATGACCATCATCCAAAAATCTACAAACAATAAATGCTGGAGAGGGTGTGGAGAAAAGGGAACCCTTTTGCACTGTTGGTGGGAATGTAAATTGATAGAGCCACTATGGAGAACAGTATGGAGGTTCCTTAAAAAACTAAAAAGAGAGCTACCATGTGACCCATCAATCCCACTACTGGGCATATACTGTGAGAAAACCATAATTCAAAAGATCACATGTACCCCAGTGTTCACTGCAGCAGTATTTACAATAGCCAGGACACGGAAACAACCTAAATGTCCAACAGTAGATGAAAGGAAAAAGAAAATGTGGTATATATAAACAATGGAATATTACTCAGCCATAAAAAGGGACGAAATTGGGTCATTTGTAGAGATGTGGATGGACCTAGAGTCTGTCATACAGAGTGAAGTAAGCCAGAAAGAGAAAAACAAATATTGTATGTTAACGTATATATGTGGAATCTAGAAAAATGGTACAGATGAACCTATTTGTAGGGCAGGAATAGAGACGCAGACATAGAGAATGGACATATGGACATGGGGCGGGGGGAAGGGAGGGTGCGACGAATTGGGAGATTAGGTTTGAGATAAATACACTACGTAAAATAGATAGCTAGCAGGAACCTGCTGTCTAACACAGGGAGCTCAGTTCGGTGCTCCATGATGACCTAGATGGGTGGGATGGTGGGGGTGGGGGGGAGGCCCAAGAGGGAGGGTATACATATAGCTGATTCACTTCATTGTACAGCAGAAACTAACAACATTGTAAAGCAATTTTACTCCAATAATAAATAAGTAAATAAATAAATCCAGCAGCTGAAATATAGTTGGACAAGTACATGATTTGCAGTGAGAAGATGAAGTATCATATTTCACCCTGGTCACTTATCATCTGTGTGTCCCTGGGCAGAACTGTAACCTCTCTGAACCTCAATTTTCTCATCTGAAAAATGTTAAGTCCTATCTCACAGCCTTCTGAGAAAATTTAGAAGATGTAAGTGAAACATTTCCACCTAACACAGTTTCACAAACTCTAACACACAGAGGAATAATCTGGGAATATTGCTGAAATTCTGATTCAGAAGGTCTGTCTGTGGTGGGTCCTCTATGCTCTGCTATTGCTACTATTTTGTTATCGTTGGTGTCATCTGGGGGCTGGTTAGAAATGTAAAATCTCATGCCCCACTCAGTATTTACATTTTAACAGAATCTCCAGATACTTTGTATGAACATTAATGTTTGAGCAGCACTGGCCAGCATCAGACCTAACACACTGCAGATTCCTAATCTAAATATGTTAGAAGTTTTGAATCATTACAGAAGTGTGCAGGATATAGATGAATATAACACATATTTTCCTATTCAGAATTTGACTATAAATTATATTCAGAGCCAAATCTTGCCCAGGTGTTGCTTTAAGCTAATGAGTGGCCTCATCCCAAGTCAAGCTTCTACTCTCTGACAGCTACTAGCAGCTATTTCAGTAGATATCTTCATTGTCAAAAGCACTTATCATTTTCTTCATCAAATTTATTTAAGTATTTTAAATAATATTACCTTTACTAACTAAAATTTGTTTCCCTGTATTTATTTATCAGAGACTACTCTTAGGAGCTTTTATCAACACGGTAAAAGAAACACAGTTAACACACCACATTAATATAGTTCAAGCCAAAGCAAAGATGATTAATGCTTTCATGAGCCTACACTGCTTTATTGTGCGTATATGAATAAAATTCTTAAAAAGATTCTTAGGGGGTTGGGACACCTAAAGTTGTGAAACTAATTTAGAAGCTAGTTAGTGGTGGTGACCTATTTTAAGGGGTGGGAGCAGCCCAGCATGTAAGTCAGTGAGGAATATGTGAAAATATATTTTGAGATTTCAGCTAATATGCCATAAAACCTGATAAATCCACCAATTTTTAGAAAGAATATTACTGCTTTTTATGATAGATTAGCCTTTCTATCCACTGTTGTCTGAGTTATTTTTACTATCTGAAACTTGTAAGGTATTGATTTCTAATCATACTTTACAGTGAATAATATAAATATAAGGATCAAATGAGAACCTTAGCATTTTCATTTGTGTAAGAGAATTATTTTCTTTCTTGAAGGTCTTCTCTTTGTTTAAAATGCCCTGAAGTGTTGATATTTCTTGTAGAGCAGATTTGCTATTGGCAAATTCTCTGTTTTTGTTTAGCTAGGAATGTTTTATTTGTCCTTCATTTTTGAAACATAGGTTTGCTGGATAATATAATTCTCGCAATGAGAATGATGAAAAATCAGCTGATAATCTTATTGAGAATCCATTATACATGAGTTTGTTATCTCTTGCTGTTCTCAAGGTTCTCTTTAAGACAGTTTGACTATGATGGATCTAGGTCTGGATCCTTTTGCATTTAGCTTGCTTGGAATTTGATGAGCTTCTTGAATGTGTAGACTCATATTTTTCATCAAATTTCTTCAAATTCCAGCAACTCTTTCTTCAAATATTCTTTCTGTTCATTTCTCTTTCTACTCTCCTCCTGGGGTACCATTACGCCTATGCTGATATGCTTGATGGTGTCCCACAGGTCTCTGAAGCTCTGCTCATTTGTCTTTATTCCTCTTCCTTCTGTTCCTCAGACTGGGTAACCACAGTTGTCTTCAGGTATGCTGATTCTTTCTTCTGCCTGCTCAAGTCTGCTGTTGATCCCCTCTACTGATTCTTTTCATTTCAGTTATTGTACCTTTCAACTCCAGAATATCTATTTGATTCTTTTCTACACTTTCAAGCTCTTTATTGATATTTGGCGAAACATTATTCTCACTTTCCTTTGGTTCCTTCATTTATTAGAAAACATTTAAAATAGCAAATTTAAAGTCTTTGACCAGTGAGTACAGTGTCTGGGTTTCCTCAGAGTCTGTTTTTTTTTTTTTTTCCCTTGTATATGGGCCATGCTTTGTTTATTTTTTGCATGTAGCATTATTTTTTTGAAAATTGCACATTTTTTAAATAATATAATAATATGGGAACTCTGGATATCAGATTCTTACCCTCCCTTTGTTGTTGCTGTTTGTTGTTTGGTTTTTTAGTGAGTTTTCTGAACTAATTCTCTAAAGTCTATATTATTTGTCATCCGTGGCCACTGAAGTCTCTGCTTGGCTTACTTAGTTGTCAGCTAAGGATTGAACAAGGATTAAAAGACTAGAGCTAATAAGTCTCCCAGTCTTTACCAAGACACTCTGTGTTCGTGTTGGGGCAAACTTTGAACACTCAGCCAGGCAGGTTACAACTCTGCTTTAGTATTCAGATCCTTTTTGTGCAGAGCCTCAAGATCAGTCAGAGATGAGAGCTTGGGGACTTCTCAGTTCTTTCCTGGGCATGCATATAGCCCTAGGCATGCACAGAACCCTAAGCATGCATGTAATCTTCTAAATTCTCAGGAATAAAGCAGAGCTTTTCAACACCTCCTATGGAAGTCTCTTTCCTCAGATTTTCCTTCTAAGCTTTTTGTTTAGCTTATTGTTTGTCTTCAACTGTTATCCACTTGCTTCAGGCAAACATGATTTTAAATGAAAGAGCCCCTAATTGTTTTTGACAAATGGCCTTGAGAAAGTGTTTCTCACCCTGGTCAAATTCTTATTTAGATAAAATGAAGACAAGCCTCTTGAGCGGCGCCTTCCAGGGAACGACCAAGCAAGTAAAATAATGACAATTCTTTGGGAATGGGACTTTGAAGGATTTCCATCCCTGCTTTTCCCATTCCAGTGGCTGCCAGACTGCTGGTTCCCACTGTGATTGTGGGCTGTTGGTTTTCAAGGCCACTGCAGAGAGGAGGATAGGAATAGGATGAGTTAAAATACCACAGTGCTTGCTGTTCTGTACCAAGATTCAATGATTTTTTTTTAATAAACACTCTCCAGATTACAACAAGCCTTTAATTTCCAAAGTTCTGCAAATGATGATTCAGAATATTTTTGTCAGTTGCTTTTATGGAGGAGAGGATTCTTGTAGGTCTTTATTACACCATTTTGGCTAATGTCACTTAAAATGCCCTGAAGGTTTTGAATGCTGAGCAAAAGTTGTATGGAACTTCATTGTCTTGCTATATAAAGACAGACCATATATCCACTAGAGATTTTATAGGGTTCCACTTTGAGATGCCACTACAAATGTCTTGATAGTTTGAGGCAATTGTCTGATGAGAGATAACAGTGACTTCCTCAAAGAAAGATTTTTCCTAATTAAATGTCAAACTTCCAAGAAATGTGTGACAATGAAGAGGCTGGTCTTTGTAACTAATTAATTCTGGGTTCAAGCCCTGCATTTTCTCCTTAATAGCTTTGGGATGCTAATCAAGTTACTTAACTTTCATAAGACAGTGATAGATAGAACAGTATCTATTCATAGATTTTTTTTTTAAATCCAACTACACTAACAAAAATAAAGTGCTTGGTATAGTTCATGTTAAATGCTCAAGAAATTTTAGCAGTTAATATTGCTATAGATAATATTGCTATTATCATCATTAAGAATATAGTTTGGCACTGCTAATAATAATGCTGAATGTTCACCTGAACTCTTTAATAACTCTTTAAGAGTCACATTCAAAATAAGAAATAAAACTGTTTTACTCATACTATTTTGTTTTCTGTGCAATTCCAGGCACTGTGGTGGTCCAGCAGTTGATGTCAATGATGATTAGCAAACACGATCGCCTCTTCCCCAAAGATGCAGAGTTGCAAAGCAAGCCCCAGGATGGAGTGAGCAACAACAACAATGACCTTCAGAAGAAAGCCACCATGGGTCAGCTACAGAACAAGGAGAACACTAATACCAAGGACAGTCCTGGAAGACGGTGCTCTTGGGACAAGTCTGAGTCTCCCCAGAGAAGCAGCATGGATAACGGATCCCCCACAGCTCTATCAGGCAGCAAAACCAACAGCCCAAGGAATAGCGTTCACAAACTGGATGTCTCTAGGAGCCCCCCCCTCATGGTCAAAAAGAATCCCGCCTTCAATAAGGGCAGTGGGATAGTCACCAATGGGTCCTTCAGCAGCAGTAATGCAGAAGGACTTGAGAAAGCCCAAACCACTCCCAATGGGAGCTTACAGGCCAGAAGGACCTCTTCCCTGAAGGGGTCTGGTACCAAAATGGGCACCCACAGTGTACAGAACGGAACGGTGCGGATGGGCATTTTGAACACAGATACCCTCGGGAACCCCGTGAATGGCCGCAGCATGAGCTGGCTGCCCAATGGCTACGTGACCCTGAGGGATAACAAGCAGAAAGAGCAAGCTGGAGAGTCGGGCCAGCACAACAGACTCTCCACCTATGACAACGTCCACCAACAGTTCTCCGTGATGAGCCTTGACGACAAGCAGAGCATCGACAGTGCCACCTGGTCCACTTCCTCCTGTGAAATCTCCCTCCCTGAGAACTCCAACTCCTGCCGCTCCTCCACCACCACCTGCCCGGAACAAGACTTTTACGGTGGGAACTTTGAGGACCCCGTTTTAGATGGGCCCCCACAAGATGACCTTTCCCACCCCGGGGACTATGAAAACAAAAGTGACCAGAGGAGTGTGGGTGGTCGAAGTAGTCGTGCCACCAGCAGCAGCGACAACAGTGAGACCTTTGTTGGCCACACCAGCAACCACAGCGCACTGCATAGTTTAGTGTCCAGCCTGAAGCAGGAAATGACCAAACAGAAGATAGAGTATGAGTCCAGGATAAAGAGGTGAGGAAAATCTGGAGCCCCAAACTGCCAGAGAGGGTGTGATAGCCTCCTAATATGAGACAGGCTCACCCAGAGGGTAAATATGCTGACTCCAAAGTCAGAGACCTGGGTAGCTTCACCATTTGTAAGCTGTGGGACTTTGGGAAAACTCACTTCATCTCTGTGAATCTCAGCTCCCTAATGTGAACATTTTAAATTCTAGCAGTATCTACCACGAAAGCATGTAAGAAATCATTGCACATTGTCCCTGGCACAGAGCAGTTGCTCAGTAATACTATCTCTTGTCAATAAATGTGTGGATTTGTGTTCGAGGGCTGGGGAGAGGAACGGAAGGGGATGAATGCAGAACAAGGAGTCTGTTCTCATAGGAAGAGGATGAAATGAGGATAAAGAGAAGTTGGAGAAATAAACAGATCTTTATTGTTCATTTTTTCCTTTGCTGAATTCTGGGAGAGTGTCTGTTCTCTCCCAAGCTCAGACCCAGACCCCAAGGATTCAGCAGTGGATAAAACAGACAAAAACTCAGCCCTCGTGGAGCATGCTTCCATTCCACTGGAGGAGACAAATAAGTAAAATAGATCTCATGCTAAGTAGAAGACTAAAGCAGGGAAGAGGGGTAAGAAGTGTTGGTGAGGGGTAATTCTAAGTGTAGGGCCTTATAGGAGGTTAAAGAGGCAGCTACGCAGATGCCAGGGAGGAGTGGAAATGCCGTGAGATGGAATAAGTGAGGAGCTCGGAGAGGTACCTTACGGCTTTCAGGATCATCTTAAGTCTTTGGCTTTTACTCTGGGATTGGAATCCAGGGAGGTTTCTGAGAAAAGTGATGGCATGAAGTGTATTCATATGGACAATGGAAATTGTAGCCTAAGTGGGGAGCAAAACATATGAATTATAAGGAAGCAGTTGCGCTGAAACCTAATTGATAGCAGTTGACGTCTTCTCATAAGTTGACCGAGGTGGCGATGGCTTAGCAACTTCAGAGAAGCAACCTGGGCAAGACATGGGCTATTGGCTGAGCATCCTGTGTTGACAGTACCCCTGACTGCCAGATGCTCCATCATCTTGAAAGGCAGGAATACAGAGAATGGAGCCCAGGATTCACAAATACAACCTTGTGCTGGAAACCTGAACATCAGCACACCCTGTGATTTCACCAAGGTCACAGAATTACAAAACTGATTGTTTTTATGTTCTCCTTTCAGTGTAGTATAAGGGAAGGACACTGCACTCTCAAGAGAAGGCCTGAGGCTCAGTTTAGCCTGAAGTAACCCCTCTAGTGGCCTCAGTCCCAGTCCCAGACTGTGCCTTAGTAGACCCCTTCTTGTTTAGGGTCCTCATAGTTTGTGAACCTTAGTCTTTGTCCTGCTTCAAATGCTTCCATGGCTCCAAACCCCACGTGGTTTCATTTTTATATATAAAGTTGACCTTAATGTATTTTAATGTTTCCCATCCATTTATCAATTATCAAGCAAAAAGATATGTATTTTTAAGAGCTATGGTAAAGTAAATATTTAAAAGATACTTCTTATATGTTAGATTGAAAAAGTTACTTTCTTGGAAACAGAAACTTGGTTTGAATTTTCCTATACAATGCTAAGTGACAGGAGGTTTAAATAAGAAGAAAAATGGAGTCATCATCTTATAAGGCTGCTCTTCATTCTGAATGTAATTTTTGGAACCACTGGCTACCAAATCTCTGAATTGCTGCCAAGTCATGATGATAAATTAGCACTTAGCACTGAGAAGCAAGAGATAACACTTGAAACTTACCTTAGGATAGGAATACATTATTCTGAATGGTTGCAGATGTACAGGTTCATTTATGAGAACATTGGTGCTACATTTATGTTCTGAGTCTATGGTGCATTTTAGAGACATTGATAAAATAATAGAAGCTTCCAACAGAATGTCATTCATTGGCCTCTTTCACTGTAGCATTTTTACTCATGTGACAAGCAAAGGGAGAGGTCCATGATAAAGTAGGGCAGAGGAGCTGCCACATGACCAAGACACAGAAATATAAGAAGTAACTGTTCTAGTTAATTCTTAATCATTCCTGTTTAGAATTATACATTTGTCTTTCAATTCCTTTTTAACTCTACCCTACAAGTATTAAGGATAGATAGATGATAGATAGATAGATAGTGATAGATAGATAATAGATACGTACATATATACACACATACATACATACATCCCTAGATAGATAGAAAGATGATAGAGAAATAGATACTATACTTTATCTATCATTGATATGTATGATTTTTAGTTTTTTTTTTTTTTTTTTTTTTTTTTGCGGTACGTGGGCCTCTCACTGTTGTGGACTCTCCCGTTGCGGAGCACAGGCTCCAGACGCGCAGGCTCAGCAGCCATGGCTCACGGGCCCAGCCGCTCTGCGGCATGTGGGATCTTCCCGGACCGGGGCACGAACCCGTGTCCCCTGCATCGGCAGGCGGACTCTCAACCACTGCGCCACCAGGGAAGCCCTGATTTTTAGTTTTTAAACATGTGAGTTTGATGTTATTCCCTCCCCCCTCACCTTCTCCTTTTATCATATTGTGGTCAGAAAAGTTCATTTGTATGATATCAATTATTTGGTCTTGTAAGAAGTATTTATTAACTTATTATTGGTTTGGGATTGTATATATGACCAATAGATCAAATCTGTTAATCAAGCTGTTCAAATCTTTTACATTTCTCCTAATTTTCATCAGATAGAGCTATAATTTCTAAGAAAGTTATCTTAAAATTTCCTAATTTTTGTGGATTTATCTATCTTTATAATTTTGTTATATTTTATATTGAATAACTTGAAACTATACAGCTAGATGAATAAAAGTTCAGAATTGTTTATATCTCCCTGATGAATTGATCCTTTTATCATAAAGTAATGGTAATAATGCTTTTTGCCCAAAAATATTTTTTCTCATATTAATATTGCTATATAATTTTTATTTTGATTAATAACGTTCTGCTATATATTTCCATTAACTTTCAAACTTTATGTTTCATTATTTGAAGACATATTTTTTTCAATTCTGGTGTATTTTTATCCATCACCAGTTTTGTTTATTTCATCTCCCCATTTTCTCAATTTTCTGTCTCTCCAACCCTTATTAAAGTATGTTGGACCTTCTTAATCCATTCTCCATCTCTGTTAGCTTCTCTTTCTTATATTACATTTTCATCTTTTTTCATTACATGAGGAATTCTGGGTAATTTTTCCTCAGAGCTGTTTTCTCATTTATTTATTTTCTCTTCTGATTAATTCTGTCACTTCACTCACCCCATGAGTAGAGTTTTTGTATTCTCTTTGTCATAAAGAAAATTGATATTCCAAGCTCTCAGTTGAATCACTTTCAGCCTTCTGCCTCTTTTATACTGGAGATCTCCTCCTCCCCATGAGCAAAATAAAAACCTAGTCACAGCTTCCAGGGCTTCTATCCAGGAACAATACCCCTCATGTGCTTCCATTTACTGTTCTAAATTTGAGTTTCTTCCTTGGTTCTGATAACCTCAAGATGCTCTTTTATTTCTTTTAACCTTGCTATGTATTTAAAAAATATTTTTCTTATATATTTTTCCAGCATTGATCTGTGCTTACAGTGGGAGGGGTTTCTTCTGTTTTCAACCCAGTCTATTAGATTCTTGGAAGTTTCATATGAGTGACTGTTATGTAAAATGCATTAGTATATTTTTTAAAAGGTGTCTTCCTTGGTATTTAAGCTTGAGTTTCTTCCAGCTTTTTTAGTTCTAAAATAAGTAGCTTTAGAAAGAAAAGAGAATATATTGTAAAATAATTCTGGGTGACAGCCAGCACACTACCAGGTTTTTATGTAAAAAATGTGATCATGTGGTCAAAATGGCCTTCTAAACTGATTATAGAATGTGACTTTTTAAAAAATTCTAGTTTCTTACAAAGGGAGAGCATATTCATCTTTAAGTGTTCTTATGATTACCTGGATGAAATATCAACATATGGGACTCATTATTTCAAAACAGAAAAATAATTGAGATTTTAATTTGAAAATTATTAAAATAATCAGATTTCTGAGAACTACCTGTGCATTAGCCTTTCATATTTCAATAGTATGTCAAATTCAAGCATACTCCTGGGACTTTAGCTCAGAATAGGAGAAATTGAAATGTCAGCCATTACCAAGACACATCATCTAATAATCAAGTGCTTACTATTCCTCCTTGAACAACAGCAATAATAAATTATGTTTTGGAACTTAGTGATTATTGGGAAAACTCTGTTTATAGGAAATTATCTAAAATTATACAGTTATCCAAAAGAATGTAGCTATCAACCTATAAAAATATAACTCTAGAGATCTTAAGATATATTAACTTGGAAGGCAGTGAGAATTTTAGATAGTAGGCTACTTAGGTGGACTCCATTGTCACAGAATGTCAGATGAATTACTTATTCAACACATGTAATCTCTACCTCTCTTGTTACTATACGGTGACTGCTGTTAATACCACTTTTATATGATGGGACTCTATATGTCCCAGAGAAGCCCATTCTTAGCAGTTGACTTAACCTTTCTAACAAAGACATTTTCACTATCATCCTTTTTCCTTTGATAGAAAGCAAAAATAATTGTCCTTTTTTTCTTCCAACTTTATCAGACTCCCCCCCCCTTTCTTTTAGTAAAGCCAGATTTACATAATGATTCAGGAAGCTTTGTGGTTTAGGTTGCCTCCTACTTCTGCCATTCTGTGCTCCATGACATTGGTCTCTGACTTCTTTTTGCCAAAATTCATTAATTCGCTATCAAATGACAATGAAGTGCATTCAAGAGAGGTCTTGGGGTCTCAACAAAATGATAGTAAATCATGTTAGGAATCAGTAAAAAAAAGAATATATATACACCTTTTAATCCGTGGACCTTGCTTCATTGATTTGAAAGGCTCAATCCAATTTCCTAAACATTGCAGAGACAGTTTAGGAAATATTTTTTAGCCCTTTTGAATTTCAAATTAATAAAATTGCTTTATGTCTTATTCCTTCCCCCACCCTTTGTAGCTTAGAACAGCGAAACTTGACTTTGGAAACAGAAATGATGAGCCTCCACGATGAACTGGATCAAGAAAGGAAAAAGTTCACAATGATAGAAATCAAAATGCGAAATGCCGAGCGAGCAAAAGAAGATGCAGAGAAGAGAAATGACATGCTTCAGAAAGAAATGGAGCAGTTTTTTTCCACATTTGGGGAGCTGACAGTGGAACCCAGGAGAACCGAGAGAGGAAACACGATATGGATCCAGTGAGGCTGATTTCTCCCACTGTCTCCAGTGGCTCTGGGGAAGACTCTGGGGGTTCTGGTGGGAATATTATATAGGATGAGGTGGCTGGTCACCTGGCTGTACAGAGTTCTAACTGGGGAAGACATATCATTTACAGACATTGCCCATTCATATCTGCAATGTGTACCAAAGTTGTATCATGCCCCATAATGCTACTGTCAAGTGTTACAACTGGATATGTGTATATAGAGTAGTTTTTAAAAAGTAAACTAAAAATGAGAAGCATATCTCAATAATTATTTTATTGCAAGTCTTGTATTTAAAATGTTAAATCAGTATGTCATTGCAGTTTAGCTTGCTTTCAAGCTTCACCCCTTGCACTTAAGCTATTTTTGGCATTGTGTTATCATCAGCTTATTTTATAGATCAATATTTTTATTTCCCCTTTTGCTGAGGAAATGAAAATAAGCAGATATATAAATATATATAAATATATATAAGATGAGTTATTAAAATCAAAAAGAATACTTTGTGGCTGTGCTGTTTGTGCCAATGGACCTTGCCATGACCAAAAAGAGAAATGTAAATAATTTTATAAATTACGGTAGAATCACCAGGAACCTTTGAATTGCTCTGTAAATTCTGCCCTTGACACTGCTCAGTTTTCTTGGTGAGATGCTTTGACACAGGAGATTTTGGACCATGTAAAAAAGTCCCCTTCTCAAGCCCCCTGGTCTGCCTTGCCCATTCCACAGATGTATGTCTCCTACGCAGGATGCACCTTAGACGGGAAGCATGTTTTTTTTAAAAAAGAGCATTTAAGCAGTCATGCCTTGAATTACTCTGTCCTTCTACTGGATGGTTATGAGGGAGATTCTTCCTGCCATTGGGAAGTTGAAGAACAATGCTGGCTAACCAGTGCCTACATTGAGCACGTGTCCTCTACTCCAACCCCGGCCCCCCACCTCCCCACCCACAACGCAAACAGTGAAATAGTATTACCGTGTCTCTCTCAGTTAAACTGCTAGAGTGTGTGCCATATATTCTGCTTTCACTCAGTCCGGCTGCTCTGTTGTCATCTAGGATTCTTTCAGCACAACAGAGGCTAAAGGCAGTTTGCAGCAAGAGGGAGCTGATGCAGGGGAAGGGGGCCAGAAGGAGGAGGCGACAAGATTGGAAGAAACTATTTTGCTTCTAATTTGTACAGTATTCTCCCCTGTCAAAAACATTTATTCACAATAAATTTAAAATGTGAATCTTTAAAGGTCCAGTTTTGATAAATTTGTGAACATCAGTAATGATAACTTTCTGGAGAAGCCCAGGGCTTCTAATTTCATCTTTTCTCAGATAATCTGCCAGAGACTGAGAAAAATTCACAATTCGATGAGGCAATGATCGAAATAAATCTTTGTCACGCTAGAACAGAAAGTCACAAAAGGTAAAATTGGAAATAAATACTACTTGAGTTTATGGGATTCATGTTGTTTGAAGGTTCTATGTTTGTATTTATTTTCAAGGGGACAGTAGACTTTACAGAGTTCATTCTTGTCACTGTGCTGCTTTTGTTTATATCCTTACACAGAGCAAGCTTACGTGGTCCTTTGGTATCAACCACTGTCTATGTAGCAATACCTTCTTTATCTTTAGTTCCCTTTTCTCTCTCTTTCCAATTCTTTAACAAGATACTCCCACCTGGATATCGTAAAGGAAATTCAAGCTCAAAATGTGTAAAACTGATCTCAATAGCTCTCTCTACCTTTTCATCTTTTCCCAGTCCCTGTCTTTGTTGACAAAAACCTCAGACTCATCCAGGGAGCTGTATGATACAATAGTAAAAATCAAAGGCTATGCAGTCAAACTGCCTGTGTTCACATTTTCTCCAATTTGCCAGCTGTTGCTGAATTTTCTATGCATCCTTTTTTACATCTGTAGAATGGGAATAATAAAAGTACTGCTCTCACAGATTTGTTAAGTGGTTTCAATGAGGTAGCTTGTATTAGGCTGAGAACGGCACCTAGTATACAGGATGGACTCCATAAATGTTAACTCTGATTTTTCTCTACTCTGCCCTCTTCTTCACTTTTAAATTCACTCACCAAGTACTGTTTAGTCCACCCATCCTCACCTTTTTCATCTGCTCTGTCAGTTTCTCCCCATCTCTCAAAGAAAGCATCGCACCCAGCCACTTGTGTTCCAATATCTCTCCTCTACTTTCATTTGCAGACTGCCCTTTCTAAGTCACTCTTCTGATCATATTGTAGACTTGCTAATAACATTCAAATGCCCTTCACACAGTGTATACGACTCTAACCTGAGTTTCATTCTCATCTCCTGCCACTTCGCCCCACGCCTGCCATGCTATTTCATGCCTCTGGAACTTTCCACCTCCTATTATTGTGCCCATCTTGACTGCCTTCCTTCTATCTAGCACACTCCTACCATGGTTTTTTTTTTTTTGCCAAATCAAATGTCAGCTCCTCTATGGCGCTTCCTAGGATCTCAATGCAGAGTGAGTTACCTTTTGTGCTCCCAATTTGGGTATATCTCTTTTAGCCTTTCCCATGTCTGATTATTTTCTTCACCAAGTTAAGAAGCACCAAGGGGGAATGAACGATAATTGCGGGAAACTGAGAGCCAGACAGACTAAGATATGCATCTCAACATGCCTTAGGCAAGATATGCATGGCAATGACAAGTCACTTAACTTCCCTGAACCTCAGTTTTTTCATCTGTAAAGTGGAGATAACTCCTACAAAGCAAGGATGTTGTAATACTTAAAGGTGATATGTACTGTGCTTATCTCAGTGCCTGCCACTTAGCTCCATTGATAGCTGTATTGATAAATGGAGCTTCTTAAGGCATGAGAATAATATCTCATTGATCTTAAATCTCTCCACCTACAGCATTATTATGCCACAGAGTGCCAGCATGGAGAGTTAGCAGTAAATTTGGCCTTTGATTTATGAGGGATATTGTGATTAATTTTAACTATAAATCTCAGTGATGATGATCTCCAATCAATGGATACTATGAACAGCTTGTCCATCTGGGTTTCTACTGGTTCTTATATTAACTCTCCTGAAAGCCTAGAAAAAAATCAACTGCAAATTGACATAAGAATAAATTGGAAATAAGTAGGTAGTATCAAAGGTTCATTTGCCACATCTTGTATACACTTCTTTAAAACTCTTTAGGCAACTGCAATGATTCTTAAATTATGAGCTCAGGAGAAAAGATTTGCTTCCAAGTGTTGAGTCTATAGTATTGGTTTTACTCACCAAACTATACGGCTGGGTATCCTTTAGAGAACATTTAAAATAGAAGTGCCTAGGACATGAAGCCAACTGAAATGTAGATTTTACATGTAACTTTATTATGAACTGATGAAAAACTCCAAGTGGAATTTAAATAATGTCGTTCCTATTTATTCACAAGGTGAGGAGGGCTCCTCTTAAGAAAGGTAGGTTATTCCCAGGTAGGATAGTTTAAATCACTGATATATAATTATCTCCCCTTGGAAATTCAGGAGAGGATTAAAGACTGGGAAGCCAACCACAAACCCCAGTGTTCCTTACATTGCAGATCTGTGTTCTGCTTAGAGTAGCATCCTAGAAAAGAATATGCGTGAACTTTTGGATTCAGAGACCTGGATCAAAATCCCAACTCTGCCATTTATTAGATGCACAAACTTAAGAAAAATTACATAATGTTTGTAAGCCTAAATTTGCCTTTCCATCAAATAGGGATAATAATAGTGCCTCTTCCTCACTGAATTTTTTCGAGAAATGATTAAGTGAAATGATTAGCACAGTACCTGGAGTATAGTAAGTGCTCAATAAATAGTAGTTGTCAGCCCTCAGATTACTTCTATTGAAAGGGTGCCACAGCTTCTAGAGAACATAACAAGATTCTGGCCTCAGGAAACAGGCCGGCAATGAAACACTAGCATGCAGAGCAGCAGAGGATATAATTGTGTCCCCTTCCCAAGTACTCTAATTTCATCTTTTCTCAGATAATCTGCCAGAGACGATGACAAGGAAGAGGCAACCCAAAGCATCCTTTCTACTCTGAGTTAATACAATTACAGCTGTGATCTGGGAATAATGTCTAAAGAACCACCTGTAACTGTTTTGCATCAACTCTGTCTATGTGGACACTGAGGAAGACATTGGGCATTAAAGGTATTGGGTAAAATACAATGAAAGTGCCTAAGAATATGGGCCAGTGAACATACCTACACTTACATCAGCATCACTGTTAGCGAGTATTTATTGAAGGCCTCCATAAGCCAGGCCAGCACTGTGCTAGGTGCCCTGGGATACCTAGTTCATTACCACATGAGATGATGTACTGTGGACATAAGGGGTCACAGAGGTGAGGCTGGGCACGAGCCATGACTATGATGTAAGCCCTGAAGGATGAGTTGTAAGTTAGCAGACAGGGAGGCGGTTTGGGGCAGAGACCTCCCTGGAGCATGCGTGGAACAGCACATGCAAAGGTGCCTGTGGTGCAGAGTCTAGGGAGTCTTTTTAATGATATAAAAAGACCTACCCAGCCTGTGCCGTCGAGGTGGTCTTGTGTGTAACAACCTACCCGCACCCCGCGAGACCTGAAAACACACTTAGGACCCAGGCGCCTTCCACTCTTTTATTCCAAGAAAGCAGCCAGAGCTGGACACATTTTACCTTGTTTGAATTCATAAACTACAGGGAAAGAGTGCTGGATTTGTGGCTCCCAAAGGTCTATTTCATTATTCTCTTTATAGTCTTCTTAACAGCACCAGTGGGGAATGAGTTGAACGTTAGCACTGCCCAGCTCAAGGGCCTCTTTTGCAAAGTGACTTGGAACACTAACAGTTCCCCAGGCAGCCGAAATTTACTGGACTTACTGTAGAGCTTCAAATAGAAAGTTTAGCTGATGAAAAGTGTGTTTTTTAACTCACAGCTTGTGAATCAGGTCCAGGGCTGAACAACTCTTATTTCTGGACTACGTGTAGCTGCTACCATTATGGCCCCTCCAGGGCCAAGCCCAGGTGAGACCAGCCCACACAGGTAGGGGTCCCTTTCTTAAGCAGACAGTACGGGTAACAGGATATTACTGAATTGTTTGAATGATGAGTCAGATTGGACTGTCTGCTTTGAGCAAAGTTGTCTCTTAGCTCTGAGGGAAGCCCTTTAAGAACTGGTGAAAACACTATGTCCATCCCAGCCCTCTCCTCCCAACACACATGTTCCCCGCCTCCTTATGATTCATTAGAATTGACTATGTACCCCACACAAAAGTCATCCCAGGGTTGGGCCATCACACCTCACCCTCCATTATTTTTCACCAAAGTAGTTCACACTCCATGTCATTTGCCTCCTGCTGTGAGCTCATCACCACATTGCTCAGCACATTCCCCCATTTGCTTCAAACTCTGATCCCCCCTCCCCTTCCCCTAACTTACCATTACACCTTCTACATCTAAAAGCTACCAGCAGCCTCCCTTACATCTCTGAAGAATAGCTACCTCCTGAAGACACAGCTCCCCAGTAGCCCTCTCAAGGATGGCTATTTTTCCTTCCTACAACCAGCATATCATTAGGCTGAAGCAAAGGTAGGTCTTGCTTGGCTCTTTGCTGCTACTTTCAGAGCTTTGATCCTCTGTCCTCCCTAAGAACCTCCTTGGAAGCCCATGTCACATGAAAGAATATTTCAGCACCTAATCAACGGTTTCCCCCCGACCCGTACTCATGTGCCATCCACCAACCTGGCCATACAACTCCTTGACCTGCTCACTTCTGAAAAATCTTGTTCTCCCTTTGCCTGAACATCAGCCACCTGTTCGCAAGGTTGACCTCACACTGTGTCGTTACCAACAACTGCACCATCACCAAAATATCTGTTCCAAGCCTCTACTCTCTGATCATCACCTCTTCTATTTCTAGGTCATTGCCTTTGGCACCATCACTCCAACAATGCTTGCCTACTCCCAGAGTATCTCTGAGCCATGGACTTCCTTAAATTTTCATGGACCATCATCCCCTCATGTCATTGCTTCCCTCCTTGACCAACTTAGCTTCTGTGGTTCCTCATCATATTTATTCTCTTGTCTCCATTCTCAAATCCCTTCATCTTCTCTTCCACCACTCCACTCATCTGAGAAGAAAAAAACAAAACAAAACAATAAACAATAAAAACAACCCAAATTTGGCTAAATCCAATTTCTGCTTCCTACTAACCTGCACCTAAGAAACTAAACATGACTGAAGAGCAGAAGACCACCAATTGACTTGTCTATCTTATATATATATAAATATGGCTCACATGGACCTCATCGTTGTTCAGTAACTTATCTTCATACTTTCTAAGGTCTATCTCATACTTCTTAAGCCTCCATGAACTCTTCCCATCCTCATTTTCAGCTGACAACTTTACTTATATAAGCTTACTTACTGATTTCCTGTTTTTACTGAGAAAAGAAATCAGAAGACTATGTTTTTATGTTTCATCATCATATCTAGCAAACAACCTACACCTGTCCTGTATACATCACTTTAGCTCCTGCTCTAATGACTGTGTTGTCTGCTCCAACCAGGCCAACCGTTCCTCTTAGAGCACCCACTCCTTTGGCCTTTTCAAGAGCATTGCTCCTTCAGATAAATACTCTTTCTCTCTTGCATTACACATTTTGCTCTTAAATGTTAGTCCCACCAACATATACCCATGCTGTAATAACTTTTTAAAAATCCTCTCCTCATATCCTATGTATCACTAATTTCAATATCATTCTTCTGCTTCACTTTTTAGAAAAACAATTCTTCAATTTTCTATACTTGTTCTTAACTTCTCACCTCCCATGTTCTCTTAAATTCACTGGAGTCATGCTTTCTTGCTCAAAATTGCAGAGAAACCACTGTAGACAAGGTCAGCCATGGCCTTCAAAAAATCAAGTCCAATTGTCAATCTTCAGTCCCCATCTTACTCAGCCACTCAGTGGCATTGTCCCTGGTGCCCACTCCCTCATTTTTGAAACATCTTTATTTGGCTTCCAGGACAGCGCCAGCTCCTGGTTTTCCCTCTACTTCACTGGACATTCCTTAGAATACTCTCCTGTTCCTGATTTCTATAGGTTGGAACAAGAGGTGCGTCCATCTTTAGACTCTTCTTCTTCTTCTTTATCTATACTCAGTTTCTTAATGGTCTCATATAATCTGGTTTCAATGAACACTTATAAGCTGACTACTCTCAGATTTATGTTTCAGCTCAATTTCTTCCCTTAACTCCAGCCTCGTAGATACTCCAGCTACTTCACTTGAATATCTAATCATCAACTATTTCCAACAACAAATATGATTTTCTTCCCAAATATGCTCCTAACCCATCATTCACAGTCAACTGCACTATCATTTACCTTGTGGTTTAGATTTCTTAAAAATCCAGAGTCATTCCTTGATCTCTTTCTTTCATATCACATATCAATCCATCAGCAAATCTTGTCAACTCTGCCTTCACAATGTATCCTTAATTAGATCCTGAATCCAACCCCTTCTCAGCATCAGCACTTTCTAGTTCAAGCCCCATCATGTCTTTCTGGACTACTGTTACACCCTACAATGGACTCTTCATTTCCATTCTTATCTTTCTTCTCTTTCTTCTTAACCTCCTCTCTCCACTCAGCCAGAGAGATCCTTTCAAAAAGAAAAATTAGACTATACTATTTCCATGCTTAGATCTATCCATCATCTTCCCATGTTTAGAATAAAATCCCAAGATCTTGCTATGCTCTAACCCTGCTTACCTCTCCAATTTCATTTATTATCACACTAATCTTGTCCATTATGCTTCATCCATAAGACTCTGCCATTCCGTATATATACAAGCAAGCTCTTACTCCAGGGCCTTTACACTTGCTTTTCCCTCAGATACTGATATGGCTCATTCCCTCACTTTATTCAGGTCTCTGCTCAAATATCACCTCTCTGAAAGGCCTGCCCTGACCACCTCCGCTAAATGGCACCCTTTTTCATGCCTTATTCTTTTATCCTGCTTTGTCTGTCTTCTTAGTGCTATCCATGACCTTACTTCTCCATTAGAATGTAGACTACATGAAGGCAGAAAGGTTGCCTGAATTGATCACAACTATGTGTGCATTGAATAGTCCTCAGAAAACTGAAGGGCTCAAGCAATATTTGTGGCATGAGTCAATGAGTGAATATTCAGAGTTCAATGCCAAATTTCTGGTTTATATATTCAGGGATGTTCTGAGTTGGAGTTTCTAATAAAAAATATTAAATGACTAAATTCTACCCTAAGTTATTTTAGGGCTCCATTCATCACTTACAGACTAAACAAATTTCAGACATTTGGCTTCGTATGAGAGCATCACTGCAGAGAGACTCCAGTACACGTTGTGATATCATTTGTTGATCTGGAGATTTTGATGCCAGAAATATGAGCCTCAATCTCAGCATCCAGGCTTAATAGCTCTCAGAGGAAACGTGTATCAAAATAACTTTATATAATGTAGAAAAAAAGCATCCATTCTATTTTGTTGTTGTTTTTTAGCCTCTGAAATTTTAATCTATTTTTTCCAGGATACAAATATCATAAGTTATTGACAACATCTCAAAATGTCATCATATTTCTCCCTTTATCTGGTGACTGACAATTTGTTTAAGACCTACCAAAAGATAGCTGTAAATCTTTTGATTAAAAGAGTGAGAATAGGGCTTCCCTGGCGGCGTAGTGGTTGAGAGTCCGCCTGCTGATGCAGGGGACACGGGTTCATGCCCCAGTCTGGGAAGATCCCACATGCCACAGAGCGGCTGGGCCCGTGAGCCATGGCTACTGAGCCTGCGTGTCCGGAGCCTGTGCTCCATAATGGGAGAGGCCACAACAGTGAGAGGCCCGCGTACCGCACAAAACAACAAAAAAAGAGTGAGAGTAAAGATACATATATTTCCTCATTGAGTTAGTGCAGGCCTACTTGTATCTTTCATCTCTATGCTATTTTTTAAATAAATTGTAAAAAATGTTTTCATCTCCTATAATGTCATGGAAAATATCCAAAGTTTTCTTATGCTGATTCATTAAGTGTGCTTACATGCAATTAGACAAAATAATAATATTGAAAGAAGCAGATTTCTTGTTTCATTGCTTTAAGAGAATAATAAAAATGGAATCATTCAAGTCACACCACTACTTTGAATACATTATTATTTTAAAAGAAAGTAAGCAAATGAGTTAAATGTTTTTTTGCATTAACCACTTATTTTTAAACTGAAAGATTAAGTTACTCTGAAGTTGTGAGGATAAGGACTATACTGTATTTGTCTCCTACCTAGGACACATAAATAGATGTTCAATAAATATTTTTGGAGTGAATGAATGTACCACTTAAGAACGTACCTCAGAAATTAAACTAGAAATTTAGAGCAATCTTCTTAGAGCTTGATTTGCACCAAATCGAAGTTGCAAAATGTTAACATTAAGGAAGAAGCAATTGCTTTTTGAAAGTCTTCCTTTCATAAACGAAGTCCTTTGATATTACTAGTTTCCTTAGTTCATGTAAAATATTATTTGGGTTATAAAAATTGATTTTGTGTATAACTGTTCACAGACAATATTTTCACAAATGTGAATATAAAAGTGTTAATGGAAGGCAAACTATGAGTGATACACTTTTCTAGGCAGAGTGTGGAAGAGTTTTTAAGATGAATAACATTTTGCACCTGCTTTTGAGTTGCAGACAATGTGGACGGCTGGGTAAACAGAAGGATTCCAGACAAGAATTCAGGGAAGGACAGTATCAGAAGTTCAGTGACAAGGAAGTGAAGTCACTCACTCCATGGAGTAAAGCTTAAATCCTCTAAATTGCATTTCAGACATTTTACATTGGGTTTTATACTAGGATAAGCATATCTTTAAAGCAAGAAATATGTGACATAGAGAGGATGGGAAATTTCAAAGGGGCATTTGACTCTTTTTGTGTATGTGCCATCACATTTCATGTGCTCAAGAACTGTGCATTTCTACAGCTTGTTTCAGTAACTAAAACAGAACACACTGATCTAAAAGAATGAGCAGATGGAATTCAGTCTGGACCTGAGGGACATGACTTGCCACGTTCATTGGTCCCTGACATGAACTGATCTGAGACAGTGGGATTTTCAGTGTGTTTCACTAGTTGCAAATGTCTTCCAGGCATGCCTTTCAAAAAGCTGGGAGGAAAGGCACGCAACAAGTAAAAAATATCATTCTGATAAATCGGTAAGGTCAAAAAATCTCTATCTTGGGTAAAACCCAGTTCAACTACTGAGCAAACAGAATCCTCCTTCTAGACTGGTTGCTGCATAAGGTAGTTTTCAAGACACCTTTCTTCTTACTGCAAACTGGGTCAAACTTACCCAAATATTTGGTAACATTTTATGGTACCTGGTATGCACCAATAATTCCTTCTGACCCTTTCTCTCCATAAGCAATCTTGTGGAATTTAATTTCCCATCTTAATATTGTGGGTATTTTCAGGTACCTATATTTGGCCACTTTTAAACTTATTTTACTAAGATAGTAAAGATTTGTGGTTTAAATTAGAATAAAATCTATGCCAGAGATAACAAAAGGCTTTGGGTTTCTATTTTTCTTATAAATAAAAGGATAAATTGTGTTAACGCAAAAGAATAGGTATGTTTATCTTCCAGATTTTTTTCTAATAGTTAACTGGTTAAACAAAATGTTTTATTTACAGAAATAGAAGGGCCATTCCTCAACACTGTCAGACACTTCCAGCTTAATTAACATGGGTTTGGTGACCTTATCAAGAAACAAAATCATATTTTAAAAATTCACCAAGGAGTTTGAGATATTAAGGTTGGCTACCATGTAGACAAAAAAAATCTTTTACCCTCTCTCGAGTAATAATTAAACTGATTAGAAATTCTAATAAATTAACCTAAGATATTTAACCCTGCTTTAGTCACCTAATACTTCCAGAAAATTATTTTTTCCTTTCCATCAATCTTATACTTTAAAGGAAACTTACTGAATTGCAGATGTACAACCAATATCCCTAGATAGAAAAGAAGGTCATTTTTAGAAGAAACCAATCTCAAATGAAAGCACAGCCTTCTGCATGGTCACATACATATTACACACTCATTACCCACTGTGAAAAAGTAGCTCATTCCTCATTTCTTATTTATTCCCTGGCACAATCAGACCACATGATGAAACGTGAGATGCTTCAGAGTTACTGTCAGGACATGAAACCCAAGACAGGACAACAGCCACTGGCAACAAGGCAAACTCCAACAAAGTCTGGATTTGGATTTGGTTTTATGTTACTGGAAGCATATTTGCTCTAGTTTTTAATAGTTCATAAGAAACAGAAATCATAATGTATCAACATAGTATCCACCTACAAAGAGTTCAAAAAAGCCAAAGTTCTCCCCTCGTTCGCCCTCTTGTTCCACCAACATTTTGAAAACAAAGGAAAAAAAATTAAAAAAGAGAGAAAGAACACAGAAATGATTTAAATAATTTCAAATCCTTATTAAACATCACTGAAGTGCATTTGATCCATCAGGCTGACTTTCAGTTCTTACCACTAAGACCTTGCAGAGAAACTGGATTTACGTAGTTTTGCCTTCCAGGATTGATCTAGAACTGTAGAGGTGAGATGTGTATGAATATGGGTGTGGGTTTTAAGTCCGTTTTATGAACACGGACACAGGACAATTCTCATCATTTGTAGTAGTCTTTGGAGTCCAATCATGCAGAATAACAGGCAGGTTCGTCAGGTCTTGTCGCAAGATAGACATGGCAAGGTGAACAGTTTAATGCTAACTAGGGGTGGGAGATTTGTGTCCATTAGAATATACTGGCCATTGGTCCCACGTAATCAAAAGTTAGATATACAGGAGTCCATATACAGAGGCCTTCCATTTCAGCTTGCTGACCAAGGAAATGTGTCAATGTGAGCCATTTCAGACAGCGAAAAAACTGCCCAAGTGCTAAAAGAAATAAAATCTTATATTTTAATCACATGGAAAATAATTAATATAACTATTTACATTATAACTTGATTGTTGTTCTTAGAGAAAAGAGTTTCCATTCTTGGTTCAATGGTATCTGTGGAAAATGTCTGTCTTTCACAATTAAAACGCATGTGGGGTATTGTGAGTAGGGCGGGGGTGGGATTCCTCCTCAGACCCAAAGTGGGTGGGCTCAAAGATGCTTGGGGCAGCTTGATCCCTTTCTCTGAGCTATAGAAGATAACTTTTTCAGCAAAGCTGATGATCGTGTTCTGTGCAGAGCATAATGCTTTTAAGATTTAGATTGTCATATGTTAAGAGAATCAAATAGAAATAGACTTTGCAGAATTTAGATTTTGCAGTGACTAGTTAAAATTTAAAAGTCTGTTTTGCTTATTGTTTTCTTTTTTCCCCTGGCAGGTCATAAAAGGATTTATGTAATCTCACCTATTCTACTTATTCCATTTGTCAAGGCCTATTTTCGGATTTATCAGTCAGCTGCTATCAGTATCCACAGGTAATAATTTTCTGATAATGATAAAAGATTGAGAAAAAAACTATCCAGCTCCTTGGCCCTCAATTAAATAGTTTACTCCAATTGGAGGGAACTGACCAGACTCTGGTCCACCTGTGGGGTACATTCCCTCAAAGCTCAGTCATCAGATTCTTGAAGATGCAAGATTATTATCAGTTTTTATTCCACAAGAAGAAATTTGGTTGTAAGGCCAATGTATCTCTTTTTAACACATTGGCCCACAAAATACATATAAAAAAATCAAACTGGTAGTGGTGGTTTTGCCAAGATCTCCCAACAATCTAGTTCCTCCTGCACATAGGCATACAGCTATCCCTCCTACAAAATACTATAAAACACTTCTTTAAGGATCGCTGTGAAACTACTTGCCCTATAGGAAGTGACAGGTTAGGCCTCTCAGTGTGCCAACTTCACATTCTGAAAGGAAACCCCCAACTACAGGCAGGACCTTCACTTTTTCCAAGAATATAGACCAGGTGACTTGACACTTCCCTGCCTGAAAAGCAAGAGAGTCCTTTGGAAGTAATAGGTGACTATACAGGAAACATTTGTTTTTTTTAAGAAAAGAAGACTCATTGCAGAACATAGTATATTCTCTGAATTTGGTAATAACATAATCACCTCCTGAAGATACTATAATAAAATGGACCCAAGATTGTGAAGGACCAGCGGGCTTTTGAAATGATTATTCTCTTTGTTGGCCCATCACCTGTCTTGCTTTGACAACCTAGGAAAATTAATTCTATAAGCAGTCAAGAAGCTAACCCTTATTAGCTCACAATTTGTACATGATATTTCACTATGAAGGATTTGTTTCATTTTTTCTTGTCCATAGGGAGTTCTGGCTAAAGGGAATCAGCCCCCAAGAGCCATACAACAGGAGAGATCAGACTAGTAGAGTTTAGGGAAGGTGGCAATAGCAGGGGAGGGGCATTGGCTAGTTCTTGCCTGGTTTCATCTGATTGAAAAAAAAAAATCACTTCCGCAGACATGAGAGAGAATCTAACTGTCAAGCAGTTCTAAGATGCTGGCTGGAGATTTTCTTCTGTTTTCTGATGTCATTTTGTGGCTGATGAAATTTCCCTTGTGACTCTCTTTCAACAGCTGCCTGCTCTCTGCACTCAATTCTGTGTGGTTAAAGAGCCGGGAGTGGAAAGGCCACAGGTATAGCAAGAGAAGAGCATGGAGAAAGCAGATAAGCAAAGAAAAGGGAATACAGAGAAGAGAAGCTTTAAAAATGGGGGAGGGGGTTGGGGGAGTGTGACAGAAAGAAAAGTGAGAAAGCTCATGTGATTGGGGAAGCATTTTTAAAATCAGGTTGTCTGCAATATTAACCAAAAACTCTGGCAGCAAGATAGAGAAACTGGGCCCCTGCTATTCCAGGAGACAAGCGGCACAGTCTAACGTTTTTTCTCTCCATTTGAAATAAATGACCTCTTGTCATGAATCCTACTGTGTGAAGCAATACCATAAATGGCAGCATTGCTCCCACGGCGATGGTCAGGGTTGACTCTATTGCTTGAAAAGAGACACAGCTTTCCTACTGTTGTGTTTAAGGCAGTTTTCAGAGCACTGGCATTCTTGTCTGCTCTGTTTTCAAAGGGATTCCATTTGCCAGTCATCTCACACATATCAACCACCCATCCCATGCGTTTCACTTCTTCTTCAGGTGAAATACCACCGCACTGGTGAGCACCAAAATGGTCAGAGTGCAAAGAGCTGTGATGAATACTTCACCAAAGTGAATAAGAAGAGAAGCCTCGACCTGGTCCCTATTATTGCTGAGAAGTCACCCTGGTATCGCCTTGTATAGAACCAGGATGTTTCACAGTGCCTCCTTAAGTGCCCAGGAAAGCACTTTCATTTAATTTGAGCTAAATTCAGGAGATTTTGCTAAACATTGACATAAATGCTTCATGGCTTTTAAGACACTCTATTGCTAAAGCTACTTAACAGCAGTAACTTATGGGCAGAGTTATTGCTGTCATGTCACCTGCCGTACAAAACTCAGATGATCAGCCCTTCTTGGATTGTTGAAATGTATGAAATAAACAAATAAACATGAAACATCAGCCATATTAAGGAGTCGCGGAAACCCCTGAGGAATGTCTGTGGAAATGTTTTCAAAGGCTAACCTGAGGATCACCCTGGGCTTTGGGTATTTTTTAAGTAATTTCTTTTTTTAATTCTAGAAGAGGGCAGTAATATTTCTTCTCTAAATAAGACCTTGGCAAGGTATAAACCTGGAAAGTAGCACACTCATGGAAAACACAACCTACAATCTGAAAATAGCCTAGGTAGGCTCATTTTCTGTTAGGGATACCGTACGGAAGCAATTCCACTCTGTTCCAGGGAAGGGTTCTTACCATCAGATATATACACACTAACCCTGCCTCTTCACCTGACAGTTGTGACACATAATTTGTAAACAGCAAATGGGGTCTCCTTTCTAAAATATGAATGTCGGTGTCTCCTAGTATCTGGCTAATAATCTCCTTCAGGCCTTCCTCCGCACTGCCCCACCACTCTCTATCAGAGAAAAGACCCTCAGCCTTTATTCCTGCCTTCCTTCTAAAGGTCAAAACACATTTAGCACCTGGAAACTGTTACCCCCTCCCACCCCACACTGTACATAAGCATCACATATGTTCTTTCTAGAAATTGGTATACAGGTGCCATTTAATCAGTTCAAATTTGGAAGCTACATCTTCAAGGGTCCAAGAGAGCTCACTCCCCCCATGTTCCCCTCTTTACATGTTTTCTTGTAAGACATACAGCTTAATCAATTAACAAACTAAATAGCTTATATACTGGCAATATATTACAGATGGGTTTATGTCAGAGTAATAGATCACATGAAATGGACCATGTGGTACCCCAGTGCATGATGTCTTGGTAGAGCCCTGAGGACACGGACAGTAGCATCTCTAAGTAAGTATGCTGTATGAATACAGACACATGCGGATCTGTATCTACATCCATCTGACTAGGCCAAAAGGAGCAGGTAGATGCAAGATAGAGACACACACATGCTGGATGGGACCACTGCACACCTTGTCATGCCATTTGAAAGGGCAGTTACAGGTCGCTGGTTCTGCAGCCATTAAAATTACACTTTATGGAAAAGGCTTCTCTAATTGTGTTTGATTTGCTTTCTGTAGTAAGCATCGTTAGAAGAAGACCAAAGCAAGAGCAACTAGAAGTTAAATATACATTTGGCTTAGCTGCAATACAGAACTCTGGAGAAGAAGCAGGCTGAAAGATTTGTTTCAATTTTAGGCTTGGATTCTCTCCCTTGCTGTTTTCTTGTCGTTGCATGTCTGTGTTTGTGTGTGTGCGTGAGTGTCTGCGTGTGTGTGTTCCATCACATCATCTCCTGAAGAACGCTGGGTTTCGCAGGCAGGCGGCTAGTCACCTGCAACAACCCAGGGGTCCTGCCGAGGCTTCCAGGCTGCTGTCAGTGTCAGATGCCAGGGTCTGGTCAGTGGACATGGAGGAGATATCGTTGACAGACGAGGATGGAGGGAGACTCTCACTGGTGTTCACTGCTGCACCTGTGCTAAGAAAATGAAGACCGACATGACTAAACCTGGAACTGGACTCAGCTGAATGTCACTCAGGTTGCAGGCACGGGCAAATATGATAGGGGATGTCTGGCCCATCACTCATTCAACAAACTTTCATAGAACAACGAATACAGAGCACGGTATTAGATGGTGAAAATCAAGATAACAACACAGCATCCCTGGTCACAAGTTATTCACAGGCTAATGCAGTAATTGTCAAATCTCACTGTACCTTAGAGATCACCTGTAATGCTCTTAAAGGAAAACAAAAAAATAAACAATAAAACACCACTAAAAACCCCAATCACCCCTTGTACCTCCAATATTGTAATACAGTTGGCCTTGGGTGAAGTCAAGGGATTTGCATGTTTTAAAAGCTCCCCAGAGACTGTGGTGTCAAGGGCTGAAGACCACTGTTCTATGGAGAAGGCAAATGAGCAAAACCCTTTAACGTAATCATCTGAGCCTGGATGCTTTCAAATTCAGTGAGCTAAAACAAACACACATAAGATGCCTACCCCAGAAATATGGGCTGAGGGGAAGCCCAGAAATCAGAATTTCTTGGAGGCTACAGTTCTAGAGAAATGAACGTATATTAAGTAAATATTATTACATAGTCATTAACTTGACATCAAACTTAAAAGTCCATATAGAAAAGCCAACTAGGACTGTGGATGAAAGTTACCATAGACCAAAAAAAGAATAGAAGCCGGAGCACACCTCTTGGTTGTGTGTTTACTTTCCAGCAGGCTTGCTTACCTGGGAATCTCCAAATAAGAACTCTGAATTACTAACTTAGATTAATTTGCAAAATTTTTAAAATTTATCTGCTATGTGGGAATATAAAGACTTTGAAACTCTGAGAAGAAACTTGCTCATGGTAATCACTCAGTAAATACTTGCTGAGCTACAACAGCTTTGAGAACCCCAAAGGAAAGATGAGCCAGTGGCATTGTAAAATCGAATTAAACCAGAGCACCCTGGAAAGAGTCCAATTACTTTTTCTCTTTATAGATTCTTTATACTCAAGCAATATGGGTGGTAAAATGTATGTTTTGTGAAATAGTTCGCTATTAAAAATATCTAAAGTATAAGCATCTAAAATAAGAGATGAGGAATTCTCACTACATTGTATTTTATTTGAGAAAATATAGTGTGTAAGATATATTTGGTGAAAATCATAAATCCCAAATAAGATAGTGTTATCAGATAGATCTAATAATTCAGAAAAAAAATCTAATGAAGTGGAGAGGTTAACACAATCTCTTTGTTCCTGGTGTAGACATTTCTTGCCTGCGGAAAAAATGTGATTAAAATGTGACATTTGGACTTCCTTGGTGGCGCAGTGGTTAAGAATCTGCCTGCCAATGCAGGGGACACGGGTTCGAGCCCTGATCCAGGAAGATTCCACATGCACGGAGCAACTGAGCTCGTGCACCACAACTACTCAGCCTTCACTCCAGAGCCCATGAGCCACAACTACTGAGCCTGCATGCCACGACTACTGAAGCCCATGCGCCTAGAGCCCATGCTCCGCAACAAGAGAAGGCACCGCAATGAGAAGCCCGCACACCACTACGAAGAGTAGCCCCCGCTCACCGCAACTAGAGAAAGCCCGCGTACAGCAATAGACACCCAATGCAGCAATAAGTAAATAAATAAATAAATAACAAATAACAAATGTGACAGTATCTGGAGAGGACACACACACACATAAACTAAAACAGATTATATGTACCCTATATGCTTTTTAAATTTTTGTTGATTATAAATATATTTATGTAAATTATGAGAAATATAAAAAATACAGGAAAAAAGGTAACAATATGCACTCATCCTCAAATTAATGATAAGAACGGTTAAACTTCTGTTATATTTCTTTCTAGTCTTTTTGCTAGGAAGTTTCTTTAACTGTAATCATTTAATGTATATCCATTTGTATCCTGTATTTTCATACACAAAAGGCTTATGCATTTTTCATGTTCTTTAAACTCTTAAAAGTATCTGTACTTCCTAATCTTAAGTATCTCTAGATTTTTAAATCTGTCTTGTTAACATCTTCCTGTAAATAATTTTACTCTCATTATCAGAAAAAATATATAATGTGAAGTTATCTGGTTTCAATTTATTCCAACTTTACTTAATTATATCCTTTACAGATATGGTGCAGAGCTAGTTCATTTCCTCTCATGCCATATGCTAGTAGATTTCCTATGTCAGCAGACAACCCTTGATTACATAGCCCAAATACCCAGCTCTGCTTTTCTCCTTGATTCTAGATTAAATTATACCAACATCCTCATGTTCTTTCATCAGCTTTGGCCTGTAATAATTGAGCATCACTGTGATGGGCTTCTCAGAATCATATTCAATTTTTCCACATCATTATTAAAGGGTAGCGATTAAAACTAGATATAGGATTCTAATAAAGACTTGATCAATTGTGGGCCAACAGGGTGAGATTACTGTCCATTTATCTCCTAGATGATATATCCCTATGCTATAGATGGCTTTCAAATCACAGTACTAGAGTTTAGATTTAGTTTTGACTTGAAATATAAAATATTGCCCATGTAACTTTTTTTAACAGTTTCATTGAGACAAAATTCACAAATCTAATTTGTACAATTCAATGTTGTTTTAGGATAGTCACAAAGTTGTGCAACCATCACAAGAATCAATTTGTAGTGTTTTCATCACCCCGAAAGGAAACATTATACTCTGTTTCTTACCAACCTGAGGCAATGACTAACTTACTTTCTGTCTCTATAAAATTGTCTATTCTGGACATATCAGTTAAATGGAATCATACAATATGTGACCTTTTGTGACTGGTTTCTTTCACACAGCATAATATTTTCAAGGTTCATTTAAATCACTACTTCATTCCTTTTTATGGCTGAATAACATTCTACTGTATGAATACATCACTTTTATTTATTTATTAGTCACTGGTCATTTGATGGACATTTAGGTTGTTTCTACTTTTTGGCTATTATGAATAATGTTGTTATGAGCATTAATGTACAAGGTTTTATTTCTCTTGGGTAAAAAGAGGAGAACTGCTGGGTCATAGAATAGCTCTATGTTTAATATTTGAGGAACAGCCAAACTGTTTTTCAAAGTGGCTTCATCAGTTTACATTCCTACCAGCAGTGTATGAGGGCTCCAATTTTCCCCTATCCTCTCCAACACTTATTATCTATCTTTTTGATGATAGCCATCCTAATGTATGTGAAATGGTATCTCATTGTGATTTATTTGCATTTTCCTGATGGCTAATTATGTTGAGCATCTTTTCATGTGCTTGTTAAACATTTGTATATCTTCTTTGGAGAAATGTCTGTTCAGCTACTTTGGCCACTTTTTAAATTGTGTTATGTTCTTTTTATTAGTGGATTGTAAAAGTTCTTTATATATTATGGATACAAGCCCCTTATCATGTAAGATTTGTTGATGTTTTCCTCCTATTCTATGGATTGTCTTTTCACTTTCTTTTTTTTTTTTTTTTTTTCGGTATGCGGGCCACTCACTGTTGTGGCCTCTCCCATTGCGGAGCACAGGCTCCAGATGCGCAGGCTCAGCGGCCATGGCTCACGGGCCCAGCCGCTCCAGGGCATGTGGGATCTTCCCGGACCGGGGCACGAACCCGTGTCCCCTGCATCAGCAGGTGGACTCTCAACCACTGCGCCACCAGGGAAGCCCTCTTTTCACTTTCTTGATGGTGTCTTTTGAAGCACACTTTTTAAATATTAAGTTGGATTTAACTATGTTTTTTGTCATTTGTGCTTTTAGTGTCATATCTAAGAAACCATTTCCTAACCAAAGATCATGAAGATTTACTCCTATGTTTTATAATTTTACCCCTTACATTTAAGTCTATGATCCATTTTGTGTTTCATTTTTGCATATGATGAGGTAGAGATTCACCTTCATTCTTTTGCATGTGGAGATCTAGTTATCCCAGCTCCAATTACTGAAAAGACTATTCTTTGCCCATGGAATTGTCTTGAAATCCTTGTTAAAAATCAATTGACCATAAATATAAGGCTTTATTTCTGCACTCTCAATTTCATTTCAATGATCTGTATGTGTATATTCATGCAAATACCACACTGTCTTGACTATTACAGGTTTATGGTAAGTTTTGAAATAAGGAAGTATGAATCCTCCAACTGTGTTCTTTTTCAAGATTGTTTTAGCTATTGTGTCCCTTGGCTTAATGCAAACCAAAAAGTATTTTAAAGTATTTCAACAAAATAGACCTGGTATCCTTTTGAGATAAACTTTTTCTCCTTTCCTGGTTGAAATTGATTATGTGGACATGTTCCAATCGTCACAGTTAAAGCTGAGTACTGATTCAAGCAGGGTGAGATAAGACTCAGCTGAGATTAGGCTCCCTTATAAGATTGATGTTTACAAATAAACACAAACCCACAACAATGGCAGCTAGAGAAATTATACAAAAAATATTGAGGAAATTTCCCCAGTAAAACACAAATTTTTATCTATAAATAATTCTGAATGAAGGCAACAAAAGTCAGGGCAGCTTTTAATAAATTCTTCATATACAGGGGATCACATTCCTACTGCACCTATTTTATAATCAGCATATTTTCAACGTACTTACCATTCTAAGTGTTATGCCATATGGGTTAGCCTGTTATATATAGTTTTGTTACATGATTACTTCATGTTTATGTTTCCCTTGCTTCTTTTGATTTCTTTCATTATATTTCTTAATTTCGTCTATCTTCCTCTATCCCAACTCTTGAGCACAGAATAAGTACTCAGTTTAACAAAACGCTGAGTATCTTTTGTGTGTACTCTTCTAGAGAGGTTCTGTGAGGGAAAGCAAATTTCTCCCTGCTATGAAATGGATGAAACTGCTGACCTAGTTTTGGCTAAGGGAAATCACTTTGTTGTAGTTGTCTTTCTTCTCCTTTTGTTCATCAGCTGGCTTTCTGTAATTTCTATCTTCTATGTTGGAATGGTCCTGCCATCTATTTTATCAAAGTTGAATGCAAATTATAGTTGGTATTCAGTTACTCAAAGTTCAGAATCTTTATCAGCTGTATTTCTAGGGTTCCGTAGATTATTGTTCCTGATTTCTTATAGCACAAATGTATTAAAAGAGGTTCTCAACCTCTCTTCTAATGCTTCCTCTATAAAATCTCCATTTCATTCCCATGAGAAGGGTTGTATGAGAAGAGTTCCTCTTTATACAGTGCTATGGTGGGAGAATCATGTGTATTATCTAGTGGTGTGCTGGAGTAGCTTTTAGCGGCTTTTGAGAGTCAGTTATTAGCATTTCTTTCCAACTCTGCCCTCACTGATGTTACATCAGTAGCTTGAAGTTGATCACAGTGAGAATATTTACAGCATAGAAATGAGTAAATGCTATAATCAGTCATTTATTTAAAAGAGATGGTTGTTAAAAATTGTCCCCCACTATAATATAAAAAAACTTTTACTTTTGTATTACTTTTTCTATTGCACCATAATATATGCCTCTTGACTGTAGCCACCTCTGGCTTTACAGGATGATCCTCTCAAGTCTGCTTTTTGTGTAGGCAATAAATGAACATTTAAACCATAAAACCAAACACAAATAATAGAAGGGTCCAGACATAGATTTTGGTTTCAAGTTATTAATTTACTGCCAAACAGTTTGTGACAATCTCTTAAATAGAACGGAACTGAATTGAACTTGATTATAATGTCCACTTGCCCAGGATATACTAGCAGTGTGATAAATATCCCTTCTTCCTATATTGTTTTCAGAGAAACCAGTAAAGATACACATTTTTAAAAATGTTTTATCATCAGTAAAGCATTACAAATTTTTGTCAATAAAAATGTCATTAAAATTAACTGAAAATACTAACAGAGTTGCAAACAAAAAATACTAGCTACTTTCAACTTTACCCGGAAAAAATTAGGTTTTATGGAAAGAAGTAACTTACAATAACAAAAATTTATCAGCTAGAAGTTATCTAGCCAAAGGTATTCATTATTTCAGGGGAAAAGGTTGTTCTGCTTTTTAAAGGGAATTATTTTCCTGACCTATCCAAACATTAAAAAAAAGTAGACACAAAGAATTAGAAGAACTGCTACAATTTTTAAAAAATCACTGAGATATAGTCCTTCTCTGTCTTTGTGATCTTCAGTTTCAATTTGTTTGGGGCTGAGGTTTTTAAGTAAAAAAATTATTGGACTAGATCTGTGACTAATTGGAAGGGACACACTCCCATGGGATGCAGAATATGGAGGGGGAAGGGCTATATGTTAAAATCACCTGAAGAGCTTTATCTTCCATGTAGAGTTTCTAAAAACTCTCTACCCATCCTGATGTTAAGGATCCCTATCTTGGTGAGTCATTGTTACTTGTGGGATGTTTCCTTCTCAGGCACAATGAGGCGGTGAACAGACTGAGAGCTAGATGACTTCCTAGTCTGTTCTAGCTCTAACGTTCTATAACAAATACTTTTAGATGAAAATTTATTTATATTCACGGACTGCTATTCCCTCAGCAATCTTTGCAAATCAATTCAGAAAGCAAGCAGCCATGCTACTGAAAATAAATCACTATTCAAATGAAATCAGATAGCAGAAGGGAGTACAATTATTTACTTAGAAATGTATCTGAGGTTTAGATTTATTTCTTATTGATATACAAATCCATCAATAAATTTCAAACCTGTGTATTATTAGGCAAATGTACATTTAACTTCCTATTTACATTTTAAAAAGCATCACTAAAACATGAGTATGGGTATTAGAACAATTTTGTCACTGAGAAACCCCATTAACTTATTCACTTGCTGCAGGGCTCCCAGCATTGTTGTGACTGAATATTAAGGGAGTCTATGTTGTAATATTACTTCATCCTAGCTATTTACAAAATAAAATGTGATATGCAACATTAATGAGAAAAGGTGAATATAATGAAGAATGCAAAAAAAGCTGACTTTTCAAAAGTTTTCTTGGTAATTGCTTTTTCTTTCCAGCATAGGTTACTGCATATATATATATATATATATATATATATATATATATATATATACCACACACAAACACACACACACACACACACACACAGTAGTGTTCCAATAAAAATTTAACAATTGGCTCTCCGGGGGGAGGAATGCCTTGATTTGTAGAGTCAGCCAATTTCTATGTCTTAAATCTTACATGGCAGATTTCAAGCTACAATATGAGGTCAAAAAACTCATAGTTGGATGTATACAAGTGGCTCTCATGAGCTGCAAGAGTCAACTCCAGCACATGGCTATTCTATGTCTCCACATGATGCACACAAATACATCAGACACAAATATGTCATATAATATATATTATACATATGATTTCTCAAAATTAAGCCAGGAATATTTTCCTTTAAAATCATGTTGTGAAAGACTGAATCCATAATCATTTTAACTATAAATTGTTTAAGCCAGTCAACTATAGTTTAGAGCATGCGTAGAAGGTAGATAATTTAGTATTGTTACAGGTAGTTGGAATGGTTAAAAAATAGTTTGGTCTTTTCACATGCACATAGAGCCTACATGGCATATTTTATAATTAATCATTAACATATTAAACTAAACAGGCATGCAAAAGAAATTGAGGAATATGCATTTCTAAAAATGAATAAATCAAACAACCACATGAAAGCAGCAAAACTTTATATCTGAAGCATGAGCAAATGCCAAAAGCAATAATTTATGTACTGATACTTGGTTAATTTATCTTCATGGTGATTAATAGGGTGAATAAATATTTATTGGCATAAGAACATACTGAATCGCATACTATATTAAAGTTATAATCCTGTCCTGAATTCTGTCTTTGGAATAGCACCAAGAAACATGCTGAGGGAGGACCTGAGCAGCAATTTTCAAATATTTATCAAGCTACTATTATATGCAAGGCACAACACTCAGGCACTGCATGATACACAAAGGTGAATACATACCATCTTTCTTCTCAGTGAATTTCAATCAATAAGGGTAATAAGACTATGTTTAAAATACAGGTACTAGTAGGACCCATATGAAGAAAAGATCCTATTCTTTGGGAAGATATGAAAAGTCTTTTGGAACAGATATAAAAAATATTTTGGAACAAGGTGGTATTCAATAAGAGAATACTTATGAATGCGCAGCATTCCAAAAGGTGGGGATCCAGTCAAGTAAGACAATGGTAATACAGGACCCTAGAATGGGTGTAGTATGAAAGGTGGAAAAACGTGGATTACAGAGGGCTATCCATGTCAGGGAGAGGTTACTAGGCTTAAATTATAAGTGATGCAAAGCCATTGGAGGCATTGATCAGTGGAATTATTGCTCAAACCTATAGTTTTGAAATATCAACTTAGGTAGAGACTGAAGTCTGGAAAATTATTTCAGGAAAACTTCAATCATAACGCTGTTAAAGGAAAGGCATGGTAATTAGATGTAAGACATCCAGCAAACAAAATTTTTAGGATGTAGAAAATGACTCAGTCATAAGGTGAGTATGGAGTAAAAATCAATCAGGGGTTTCAGGCTGGGAGGCTAAGAAAATAGAGCTGCCATTAATAGAAATGGGAATGTTGAGAAAAAATTTACTGCTGAGTGGGTGAGTCTAAATAGAGAGGATGTGTTTGATTTTAAACAAATTGAATATGAATTGGCAGCAATCTCATGCATTCTGGCCAATATTTTAATTTCTCTATGACTAGTTATATTCATCATTAAATATTGTAGTGGAATTCATTTATTTTCCAGTCATTCCAGAAATAACAAACTGCTCTGTAAACTAGTCTTCGGCTTTATTCACCTTAAATGTATTTCTTGCAAACTTAAAAAGGATTTACTCTGTCAGGACTCAGGTTCATCTATTCAGAGCATGTAGAAATTATTTATGTCAATAGCCTTAGACACTGTTCAGGAAAATTATCCAACACTTGGGATTAGTGCAAAAAATGAGCATGTAATTTTTAATATCATACTTGAGCATTTTTTTTTTTTTTTTTTGCAGTACGCGGGCCTCTCACTGTTGTGGCCTCTCCCGCCGCGGAGCACAAGATCTGGATGCGCAGGCCCAGCGGCCATGGCTCACGGGCCCAGCCGCTCCGTGGTATGTGGGATCTTCCCGGACCGGGACACGAACCCGCGTCCCCAGCATCGGCAGGCAGACTCTCAACCACTGCGCCACCAGGGAAGCCCAATACTTGAGCAATTTTTAACAAGCCCTCTTAAGGGTCATCTGACTGTTTTGTGGAACATAATTTTTTGGACTTAATATTCGCAATTGATTGGGGTCCAGACGTTTTACAACACTGTAAACTCGTAGAAAGCTGATAAAGTGAAACTCTGTTGTTTTTTTTTTCTGCCTGGTAGAAAACATAACCACAAAGATAGGTCTGGTTGCCCTGTAGGACATTTACAAGTTTTGATTTAATTTAGTAATCTTATTTCAGTGTTCTTTTTTCCACAGGCTATGTAAATCCTAATTTCTCATATCTTCATGGAACTGCTATTCTGCCATTTCCTTCATTAATGAGTTAAAAGAAACTTCTTCATGCAATCACTTTATTTTTGCATAAGAATTATGGTTTTAATGATTAAAGAATTAGGCCTTAATAACATACAAACTTTGTTCCTTTATCAAATACTTAAACCTTTCTTCATATGGCAGACCATTCATTAATTAATGATTAATTGATCTCACTTGTACCATTTCTAATCCCATTTTTCCCACTCTGAGCTGTACAGTTTGCATAAAATGAATCATGGGAATAAGAAGACTTTTGTAGAAGTGTTGTGAAAGTATTGAAAAGAGAATTATGAATTTTTATGTCATCACAGATTAGTTGCTGTGGAGACCTGGTTGGGGCCAAGGGGAAAGTGGAGGAGGAGATGAGCAGAAGATGGGGCGTTCTGGAGTGGGTGGCATGATTCTGAGCTCTTTGTAAAAAGGAAAAAAGATGAATTCATGATAATTTCAAATAAAGATGACACTCTGCTAAACTTGTCCAGTCCCAGCCTGAGCTGCTAGGTCACCCTTCACTGGATCCTGGTATTTCGTCTTCTTAAAGATTATAAGAAAATATGTTCTGGCCATTATGGGAATTCTTAAGGTAAGGAGTCTTTCTGCCTTAGCAGGTGGTATCTTGAGGCTGTAGGATTCAGTCTTTGGGTTCTTTAATCAGCAGCAGATGGAACATGCAGGTAAGTTAGACGCAGCTTCTACAGACCTGTATTGATATGGATGCTAGGCTGAATAAATAGGGTGGGTAGACTACCAACCCCAATGATTCCCTTAACCCTCTTTGAGGAAAGGGAAGACTTGAGATAGAATTGGACATTTCCTCAAATCTAGAGGTGAGAAACGCAGGTCATACAAGAATTGCATCTGTTTGGGCATCAGAGTGGCTGTGGGTACAAACTAAAGAGCAGTTTATCAGTGTGAAGAATTGATTAATTCATTCTACCTGTTTCCCGAAGCAAGTTAAAGTGCATGGTAACCTGCATATCACTATGGAGAAGACTATGGAAGTTCCCTAAAAAACTAAATATGGAACTACCATATGACCCAGCAATCCCACTCCTGGGCATAGACCCTGGGAAAACCATAATTCAAAAAGGCACATGCACCCCAATGTTCATTGCAGCACTATTCACAATAGCCAGGACAGGGAAGCAAGCTAAATGTCCATTGACAGATGAATGGATAAAGAAGATGTAGTACATATATACAATGGAATATTATTCAGCCATAAAAAGTAACAAAATAATGCCATCTGCAGCAACATGAACCTAGAGATTGTCATACTGAGTGAAGCAAGTCAGGCAGAGAAAGACAAATATCACATGATATCACTTATATGTGGAATCTAAAAAAAAAAAAATGGTGCAAATGAACTTATTTACAAAACAGAAATAGAGTCACAAATGTAGAAAACAAACTTATGGTTACCAGGAGGGAAAGGGAGGGGAGGGATAAATTGGGAGATTGGGATTGATATATACACACACTACTATACATGAAATGGATAACTAACAAGGACCTACTGTATAGCACAGGGAACTCTACTTAAACCTCTATAATAACCAATATGGGAAAAGAATCTAAAAACGGGTGGATATATGTATATGTATAACTGATTCACTTTGCTATACACCTGAAACTAACACAACATTGTAAACCAACTATACTCCAATGAAAAGTATAAAAAAATAAAGATGGAAATGAAAAAATAAAGTGCATGGGAAAAAATTATACATCAAAGGTAGGACACCAGGTCTACTTTCCTCTAAACTAATAATCTGCAGCCTACATTTTTGCCAGTATGATCTGAGTGTTGTTTAAATCTAAAGATATTCTCTTTCTATTCAAAGCGTAAGTCTTAGGAAAAATATACTAGCATTAATAAGTGTAAGTAAATTACCTCAAATAATTCTAAAGCACATTAGTAAGATCAGTAAAATATGTATATGTACAAATGTGTGTTAGATTCTGTAGATTGCAAACTGAAATATTTTCTATGCTGACTTTAATTGGATCTCATCTTGGTTAAGGCTTCAACTATGGTTACATCAACCTTGCTAAGAGTGCAAACATTAGAGTGAATGAAGGAAAAGGTTTTGGCTGGAGGGATTCCTGAACTCTACATTGACTCGGTGGTCAAGAGGGCATTATGGTTCTGAATTTTGATGAGGCACAGTTACCCTTTAACCAGCCCATGTTAACATTTCTTTAAGATTCCTTATTATCTTAAAATAAGTTCCGAAAGAACTCTTGTGCTAGGTCATTATAATCAGAATGAATGCCACACTAAATATCAAAAGGAATAAAACTAAAATCATTTGAGGGAAAAACAGTCATGTGATATTAGTTCATGTGCTCTATTGGCAATGTTATTGACCACAATCTCTCCTTAAGGCCAAGAAAAATACACGAGTATTGGTTTATTGGTTATTCACTGAGAGTGAGTACCTGAAGGAGAAGGCTGTCCTTTCACAACGCCATTCTTAGTCTTTTCTTCTGAATTCATGACTTCCTTGTAAATAAGTTCTGTAAGAAACAGTTATCAGTGTTATAAAAGTCAATTTTCTCCTTAACCCAAAGAGGTGATTCATTAGTTACTGACAAGTAATAACATGTTGGTGGGGCTGAGTAAATTACAAACCAAGTGGAATTTCTTTACTCTTCTATTTCTACATTTTCTTGAAATAACACAGAGCCTGGCAAAAGTAAGTGCTCAATAAAGCATTTGACCAAGAAAATGTATGAAGAGTACACGTTACTTGTTTTCTGAATTCTTTGGGAGATTTCTGATGCATTCTAATTTTATCTCTTATGGATTTTAATGGCTCAGTTTTGAACCTCCATTTTTCTTTTATGTTCACTTCCTAAGAGATACACATATTCTTCTTGTGGCTTTATATTGTTACTTTCTATCAGTTTTCCAACTCTTATTCATCTTTTTGCTAGATTCAAATCTTGGATTCGTAAAACTAAACTTGCATAAAATCCAACATTAAAAAATTATTATATTTATTCCCAAACTTGCATCCATCTCTGGCTTTTTCATTACTAGAATTTAAAATATGTATATCTTCATTACTTTTTACTTTATAGCTTTTAGCTACAAATTATCCTGTGCCATTCATTCGTGCTTTGCAATGGCTTACAATTTATATAATCATCATCCTTTACAGGTATTTCTTCAGTTTTTCAGAATTTATTCTATGTCCATCCTCCTCAAGTGATATTTATACCCTATCACTTACCTAATCATGAACACCTGAGTGCCTTCTGGTCCTTCTTTAGATCAAATCAAGTCTTTTTCTGTCTATCATCCTCATCTTTTCTTTTACTTGATCTACTGTTTATATATGCTTATTTTTCCATACTCTCCAATATGACCTCTTGAACAGGGGATTCTCTTTACTAACTTTATAACACTTTTTACTCATTCTTACCGGTTGGTTTCCTCTTATATCTTCATTCTGGTATTTTCCTCAAATTTTTTTTTCTTTTCCAAACTTATAATTATTAATTCTTTCAAGGTTGCTCAAATGTTTCTTCCCTTCAGATCTCCCCTTTATGTTCCTCCTCATAATGACCTAATCATGTGTTATAATCTGCATTTGGCTTTATCATATTTATTCTACTCTGTGGTTATTTATGTTAGTGGAACAATTCTTCTCTACCTTGTCTTACCCTGACTATGACCTTGATCATGCAGTATGTGTTTGAAAAAGTTTTCTTGAAAAAAAAGTTAATGAATGTATTCATTTACTCTTTTCTTACTTTAAAGGAGAATAAGCCACTCAGATACATGAATTTTCATTTAAATTCTTGAGTCCTATAAATCAAGTGAATGAATTCATATATTCACTATCTTTTATTCTATGATGACTAAAACCATCTCAGGCATAATTTTATCCATTTTATGTGATAATTTTATGTATAAACATGGAATATTTAATTCTGAAATTTTGAATTAAAGTTTGCCCTCCACCATGACAAATATTTTGACAATCAGTACTATTTTTTTATAAAGTGTCAGTAATTAATTACTTTCATTCTTGAGTAAATGCAATACTGTTATTAGTATGAAAAGACAGATGAAGTTTTAGGAGCTCTGAAAATGGTCTAAGAGGATAGCACTTAGAAAATCATCTGTTACTAAATTGTTTTAAAAGGAAAAGCCTTAAAGATGTTTTCTGAGTTTCAATAACGCAAAAGGTACACTTATTTAAGCAGTAGGATCACCTTTCCATTCTTCAATGGTGTGTTCTCTTTCATCCAGCTGTTTGTCGTATATCTGGGGTGGGGGCTGCAGAATAAAAACAGACAATAAACCTTCTGTAATAAACTAAAAATAACTAAACTCTTACAATGCATGAGGATATTTTGCTATTCATTGATTTTAGTGGTGATCAGAATCTCATATAAATTGTGGAGTAATTACAGGGTACATAAGTTAAAATTTCCCCACAAACTTATGAAGGATTCATTTATATGCCAAATAAGCCAGCAGAATCCAAATCCTGAGAGCTCACTTCCCAAAACCTTCTGATTCAGAACTCAGGTGTAAGCAATTAATATTCAGTCTTTAAAAATCAAAAAAGACACTTGATTACAAGGACCCAGAGGCTATTTCCTCCATTCACTAGCCCTATAATAGAACCCTACTAAAACTATCCCAGACTGATAAGATTTTGTTCCATTTTAGACCCCTGTGAAAAAGACTCTTTGTTTTTTATTATTATTATTTTTTTACATCTTTATTAGAGTATAATTGCTTTACAATGGCGTGTTAGTTTCTGCTTTATAACAAAGTGAATGAGTTATACATATACATATGTTCCCATATCTCTTCCCTCTTGCATCTCCCTCCCTCCCACCCTCCCTATCCCACCCCTCCAGACAGTCACAAAGCACAGAGCTGATCTCCCTGTGCTATGCGGCTGCTTCCCACTAGCTATCTACCTTACGTTTGGTAGTGTATATATGTCCATGCCTCTCTTTCGCTTTGTCACAGCTTCCCCTTCCCCCTCCCCATATCATCAAGTCCATTCTCTAGTAGGTCTGTGTCGTTATTCCTGTCTTACCCCAGGTTCTTCATGACATTTTTTTTCTTAAATTCCATATATATGTGTTAGCATACGGTATTTGTCAAAGAGTCTTTAATACCTCTCAACAGATCGTACTACTAGTCCCCAGTGTAAAGAAATATTTAGATCTAATCAATTTTTTGTGTGTGCAAAGCCTCATAAGACATCTTTATACATAGCTGTGTGCCCTATATTTAAATGATTTAAGATATTTTCCCCCCTCAGGCAGAAGCAGCTGCCAGTTGTCTAGAGAGATGGGTCACCTTGAACCCCTGAGTGGCCCCTGAGTTAACCCTCTCTAGGAGAAATGATGTGACAGGACCTTTAGTCTAACATTGAATCAGCATTCCTCTTGCTATGAGGAATTTGGATGTGGAAAAAGAGAAATTTTCACAAATCTAGGTGCCTTCCAGGAAGGAAGGTCTCAGATAGATTCCCTGACCTCTTCCTCCCAATGTTTGGACCTAGGGAAATCTATCACGGTGACATAGAGTAGCTCCAACTCAGCTCAAGTAACACGGAAAGAAAAAAATCTCTTGGAAAAATAGAGGTGAGAGAGGAGAAGTTGAGGAGGTATATTGGCTAATAATGGCTTCAGGGCAAAGAAGAGCTACAAAATGTCTGGTGTCATGAGACGGGGTCCCAGAATTCATGCTGTCCAACACTCCAAAAGCAGCCATTTTTTGTAAGAAACTAACAGTTACTCAATAAAGTGACTCAGGTCTATTAGGACAGCATCCCTCAAAAACGGCTGTCGTAGGAACACTTCGGACAATATCTTCAGAGACAGCTTCTGACTTCTGTGGGAGGTTCTTTGGCCTGGGAGCAGTACCCTAATACCACAATGGTTCTTCTTTACTGCATGCAGAATCTCTGGTAGCCTGAATCACAACAGACATGAATACTCATCCTAGCCCTAATATGCTGGGGCAGCCTCACATACTACAGAAGTAATTGGATATAAAAATATAAGACTTTGATTAGTCGTGGTAGGGCAATTTAACACAATACTGAATTACTGAGAAACATCTACTGATGAGGCCAGACATTCCTTTAAAACCTGTGATCGTTACTGGGACAGAAGGCTTTAAACCAGCTACTGGGATTCAGATGTGGCTGACTGAGTAGCCTTTACTGAAAGAGCTAAACAGAACAAGACCCCACCCTACCCCGTGACACTAGTGAGGACACGGAAACACTGATTATGTAAAGTTAAGGGCACTGGGATGATCGATCACTGCCCCCAGGACCTGACTGAGGGAGGACCTTCTACCCCAAACTATGAAGAACTTCCCAATTATAGGAATATGATGATTTAATGAGTGAATGAGTAAAACAAAGTTATTTTTGAAAATCTGTGAAACTGTCATCTAAGTAAGCTAATGCAAAGCCAAACTCTGGTTATGTAAAGATGCTTCACCAAGTGGTAGGTTTTCTGCTTTGCCTCTTCCTGAGCTTGTATAAAGCTGTGGTGAGGTCCTCATCTAAGTGGGCCTTGTCCAGGTCCCCCGCAGACCAGTGTGCACAGCTCTCAGAGCTCACACCCCACCCAGATCTCTGTGCATTGTTGGCGCCTCTTCTAACAATAGACTCAGCTCAGGATCCTGTGTGGCTGGCTTCTCCATGCAGTGGACTTTTCCATTCAAGTTTCAAAATTAAACATGGCTCAAGGATATAGTTTCTGTCAAAGTTCGTAAATGTTATTTTCTCTTTGCAACAGAACTATTTGAGCGAGGTTTTCCTTGGAGCTTCAGCATACAGCTGTTGCTGATGTAGAAAGCACGAAGTAATAGACTCTAACCACAAGCTACAAAGAAAGAAAGCAAAGTACTGAGTCCAAGATTTCTCCTTTCAAAAAACGAATGGGCTGCTTTAAACACACTTGCATTATAGTTATGGTTGAAAGGGGTACATGTTCAGGGTTTGTTTGGGTTGTTTTTTTTTTTTAAAGAGAGGATTCAATCACCTGCAGTGGAAGAGTACTTCACATAAAGATGTCTTCTACATAAGAATATAAAATAGTAATTGACCAATAATCCAAAGAGAGTAATGTCATATTCAAACACATATATATATGTGCTCAGTCAGCAATTGTCACATGCAGTGGTCTATAACACTCTCTGCCCCTCCCTGCTAAAGAGAAGCTAGTGGTCTACTGCTCTGTTGTTCCTTTTCCCCACTTTATTAAACAGAAAGGATTCTCTCTTGCTAGGTAACAGTCTAAATAAAAAAGAAATGAGGAGCGGGTATCATGAGAAGGGCCCCAGAGAGTATTTTAGGAGAGTTTAGTAGATTAGAACAATTTGAGATGTGAGAAAATTAAGAGTGAGAAGAAATTAAGAATAATTTATGGAGAGTTATTAGAGCCTATGATTTGCATGCTTTTGAATATTCTTCGAGACTGGAGCTTCCCCTTCTACTATTTTGGAAGATTTGGGCCCTACTTCCCTGATTTAAATTCTTAGAGGAATTTATATGGATTGCATAAACAATAATGGATTAGATGTGCTTTATGATGGCACTATATATACATATACTATTTGTTTCAATTAAATAAGATAAACACATGGCCAAATACAAGTCACTATGAGTTAGTAAATATTAGAATTAATTAATTTATTTATTAAATTCATTCATTCAATTAAGGTTTGGGGCACCTAGTATATGCTAAGCTATATTAGAAATTGAGATTTCAAAACTGAATAATGTTACTGCTGACCTCAAGGAGCTCACAATTTAGTGGGGTAAGACTCATGCAAAACAGATAATTAATACACAACACGATAAATAAAAGAAATATGTAGGTGGTATATGGGAGCAGAGTGAAGAAACTGTAACAGAACTGTAGCAAAACCTTTTTCTTTTTGGAGTAGGTGACACCTGTACTAGTTCAGTGAGCAAAAGATGTCTTGGATATCGACAAGATAAAAAGGGAGAGAGAAAAAGATGACTCTAGGCCACAGAAGCTAGAGAACAGAATGGTGGTGGTGGTTGTAGTTGTGGTGGTGGTGAGGTTGGTGGTGGTATTGGTGGGAGGTGTGCTTCTCTGCTCCAGTGCACGCACGTGCAAAGAGAACTGGAACCAGTTCTGTTATTACGAATTATAACTTATGTGGCCAGAAGTGACAAGAGATAAGAGCCGTGAATAGAGAAGTAGATGGGTCAGGGAAAGGATGGATCAAGGATGGATTTGGTTACCATGATTGGAATGAAGACTTCTTCATAATGCGGGCGAAACCACTGAAGAATGCAATAGAATGGTATGGCCAAATTTACAGCCGGATTGAAGAAAAACACAAACTGAATTCAGAGAGAAGAGTCAGGGAGCTGCTGGATGATCTAGAAAAAAATAAAAAGGTCTGACTGGGATAGGGAAGGTAAAAATGGGTAGAAAATATGGATTCAAGAATACTTAATAAATATTAATAAGTAAAATTGGTAGAATTTTGTTTTTGATTGAATGTGATGATGGGAAAGAAGAATGACTCCCAGATTTCTAAGCTGAATAGCTGGACAATGGCAATACTAGTGGAGCCAACTAAAAATATAGAATGGATAAAGGGAAATGAGCCTAAGTGCTATGTTGGCAGAGATGTCTATTTGATAATCAAATATATGATCTGATGTTCACAGGAATGCTGTTGGCTAGAGATGTATAGATTTGAGACTATCAGCAAGAGGTGTTTGCTGAAATCATGGCAGTGGATGAGGTCACCTATGGAGAGTATGCAGGTAGGAAGAGTATAGGGCCGAAGTGGACCCCTAACAGACACCAGAGTTTAAAGGTTGACCAGAGGAAGATAAGTCAAAGAAGGAGGATGAGGGGGAGGAGAAAGGAACATTTACAGAAATCATGGAGAATGAGAATATTACAATGTTATAGAAGTGATCAAAGTTTCAAAAAGAGGAACTGGAAGTTTCTTGGAAATGAAACAAATAAAGCTTTCGGCTTTCAAGGCACCAGAAAGGCATGATAGAAAACATGCTTCTGAAATCCACAAAGGTTTCCAAACCTCAGAATTGCCACCACACCCAGAAAGATCCAGGTCGGCTTTTGGTGGGGGACATCAATATGAGCTAGCAACTAAAACACTGGAACAATACAGAAGAAATATCTTCAATGCTAACATGGATATGGGATATGAATAAAAAAATAAACAAAAAGGAACTGCAGAACAGATTGTGACACTGAAAAAAAAAAAGGTAGTTATATGCTCTTAGATCTGCTCTCCCAACTATCTTTGAGGGCTTGATAAATGAAGAACACTCTTCTCCAATTAACGGAGGCCACTTTTTTTTTAGAGAAGATACTATATGCTAGGCTCTTTATATATACCCTTATAAACCTCAGGTCAGGAAACTAAGATTCAAAGAAATTTTTTAAAAATATCTTGACGTCACATAGCTAATTAATGATAGAAATTTGACTAAAAGTTTAATTTAATTTAAAGAATAATTCAGAGCAAATAGTAATTGAGTTGAATCTAAAGTAAGGGATAATGAAACAGTATCTAAACAATATTTAAATCAAAATCTTTATAAAACAAGAAATAGAAAAATAAGCAAATAGGGTGACTGTATGTCTAAATTTGCCCAAAACAGTCCCAGTTTGTACTTGCTGTCCTTGCAGTTATTAATAGCTCTCAGCTCCTTCACTCTTATAAGTGTTGGGATGATAATTATGTGAGCATCCTATATGGCAATGTTGAAACATGCATATGAGGGATCTAAGTTATATGGCAATGGGAGGATGGAGAAAACAACTGAATTGCAGCATTTTTCTGCCACTGAAGTCTCAACAATTGCAGCTGTATCCTTTCCTGCTCTAGGACATCATGTTAGCATTTACTTCCATTTTTCTCCACTTTTAGGAATGTAAAACTCAGATAAAAAATATGGCTCTTGCCAAAAAAATACATAAAAGAGTACAGTTCTACATAAGAAAATTAGGATTGAGGAATATGGATTTTGGGGGGCATTCTCTTGAGTTCTTACTGCTGGACTTGATTTCTTGATGAAAAGATCTTTTTAATCAGTAACTATTCAAATTCCTAATTGATTCTCCCAAGGTGGAAGTTGCTCTCTCTTGCGACTTCATTTTATATCATATATTTAAGTGATACTTCTTTACTAAGTAAAATGTATGAATTTATTCTTTCCTTAATCTTCAAGATAATCCTGTTTTCAACAGCATCATAGAATGTTAGTGGTGGAAGAGAGCTGAGAGATTATCTAGTGCCACCCTTGTTCAATTTGCAAATGAGAATATGAAAACTCAGAGATCATTAGGTGATTTGTCCATTGTCATAGAGTTAATTAGTGGCAGACTTAGGGATAAAATGTACGATTTCTTATAAGAAAAGATGGAATGAAGGAATTCTTAGGGTTAAAGACGTGCTAAACTGAATAATTCAACATTCACAAAAGATTTTCATTAATGACAAATTTGAGCCTACCACTCTGATTTCTGCTCCAATTTTCTGTCAGTCCACACATGTAGCTAGACTTGGCAATTATCACCCAAGCAGTCAACACATATTCTGAAATGCTTTTTGTTAAAATATTTTGGACAACATCAGGACCTCTACACATATGAAAGAGATGAGAACCAGATATGAAAAATCTAAATTGTACATAGTTGTTCCTTTTATTCATCTTTGAGCCCTGAATTAACATTTTTTCCATATCAGTCATGTTCTGACCATATGATAATCATCAAGATGTTGGTGTTTGTTTTCTGCTTCTTTTATCCTAATTAAGCATACAATATGGTTTTGTTCTACTTTTTCTCTGCGTGTGTTTGCAGTCTTATTGAAAATGCCAATGAAAGCTTTAAATAGCATTGTCTTTCTGTTTGTGCATTCTCTATTAATTCAGCAGCTGGATCAAAGAAATGATATTATGTCCTATTGAAACACGCTTTGTTTTTTCTTATTACCCTTTGCAATTTGAGGATTGCCAAAAGATGTGTGATTCAACCAAGGCTTCAACCAAGAAGACTGAATTTTAGTACAAAGTTAAATCACAAAATCTGTTTAAGGAAACGTGTAAAATTCAATTTTAAATTTCCCTGACCCTACATATATAGAATAAGTTCTCCAAAAGTATTTAAAATTTCTGATGAATAGAACATCTTAAAATTTTAACCTCCTGATTGGAAAATAAACATTTATATAGAATAATTTTTTATATAACACTAAATATGTTTGTTTGCCTCTTTCTTTCTTTCTTTCTCTCTTTATTTGGCTAATGACACCATTTAGTACGTTCTACTTTTTTCTAAAACTTTATATTCTCTGTAGTACCAAGAACAGTTCTTTATCCACAATGAGGTTCAATGTTCACTTAGCAGTCTTACCAACAATCTGCCAAGTTAATAAAAGTATAATAGCAATACACACAATCATCAAAATAATTGACTAAAAATAGTTATTTTTCAGTGTTACAATGTTTCTCTATTTTGTGACCTTACTATGCAGTAAACAATGACTTGGTTTCCAATCACCAAAAATTTAATTGCCTCTAAAAGTAGACAAAGAGAAACTTGTAATACACATCAGTTGATTTTTAAAAATTGTTTACACAGGTTTTAGGAAGTATGTCTGTGCTCTTGAATAGAAATTAAACTATCTAATACTACAGATGAAGCAAATGCCCTTTAAAAGTCTGATGAGTTGAAAGTACTCCACAATAGGGGGATAAAAGGTTAATAAAATCTGTCTCTGGAAACTAATCTGATTAATTCTTCTTCTTTTTTTAAGTTATCTTGCATTGGGTCCCCAAGGAGGGCCCAAGAAGGGGATTCACGTGCAGGTGATCATTCGAAGAAGTGCTCTTGGGGGCATCCTGTAAGGGAGGGAAGGAGGATGGACAGGGAAACATGAATGACACTACAATTAATGACCTTAACGAGAACTGTTTCGGTGCAGAAGTCAGACTGATCTGTGTGAAAGAGGAAGTGTGAGGTAAGAAATATGACTTAATGACAACTTATGAGACTTAGGACTACTTATGAGACTGGGTAACACCACTGAGAAGTATTTTGCAGGGGGTGGTGAAGAACTGAGAAGCTTTGGCAATTTGGATTTGAAGGGGACTGAGGGAGGCGTGTAGAATGACTCCTAGGGATTTGGTTCAATCACCTGGGTGGAAAGTAATGCCATGGATTGAAAGGTGTGATGTGGGGGGGAGAAGGAGTCGGTTTTGGGTGACAGGGGATATGAGTCCAGTTCAAAATTCAACATGTTAATTTTGAGATACCAATCTAAATGTTAGTTATTGTTAGATTTATGGATCTGGAACTCAGGACAGCCGTATGTAACAATGCATAGATTTGAAAGTCATTTGTAGTAATTAAAATTAAGGATTGGTCAAAGATACCAAAAATTCCCATGGAAAAAAGAAAATAGGGCTATAGGAGAGGACCCCTGGGATCCCCAATTCTAAGGGAGGAGAAAACAACTCAGACAGCACTGCTGACTGGAGAACAGGAATGCTGTCACCACAGTAATCAGTGGGGAATGTATCAGAAAGGAGGACATTTTCAGCCTATTCAAATGGCAAAGATGCACAAGATGCCAATATTCTTTGGACTTGGGCCTTAGGAGGGCACTGGTGATCTTAGAGAAAGCAATTTCAAGGCTTGAGAAATGAACTAGAGTAATTGTGAGTAAACAAAGTCTAATTCTTTACAGAAACCTGGCTATAAAGGTGGAAGGTACTTCCATTGCTAATAGTGTAGTAAAAAAAAAAAATAACAACTTTGATTCTTCTTTAAAATGAAGGCAGCTAGAGCATGTTTATCTGTATAATCACCAGTGGAAACCGAAAGATAGGACACACACAGGAAAAGAAGAGACCCACACGCAGAAAAGAAAGACCATATGTAAAAAACAACTGTATCCTGGGTTTTTCTGGACTTTGTGTAACTGATTCTATTACAGCTTTATCACTTTCATCCTCGACATCTTCAGAATCTTAGTACCATACATACAAAGTTGATTTTCATATATTATCTCATTTAGTCCATATAACAACCCTCCTCTTCTAGGCATACAACTGAAGTACAAAGAAATGACACAACCTATCAGTAAGTGACACAGACAGCATTTAAACCCAAATCTATCTGAATGTAAAATCCATGTTTTTTGCATTTTTCCACCCAACTATAGCTTATAATATAGTTCACGGTAATTTAACCTGTTGAAATAAGTACATTTAAAAGTCTTCTTAACCAACCAAAGCAACAGAGAACAACAGGGAAAAAAGTCAATGCTGTCTCTAGCTGGAGGAACCCTCACAATGCTATTAATTAGTATTAGGGATATAAATTTCAAAGTCCACTCAATAGAAAGGCCAGTGTGTGCACTGTATTGTGATGCTGCCACCTTGTGGTTGGAAAAAAGACAAACATTAAGTATGAGTTCATCACTTTAATCAAATTACTCTCACCCATGGGTTCTCCACTTTGGTTGCATGTTGAAATCATCTGGAAGTTTTAAAAATGCTGATGCCTGAATCCCAGCCCCAGAGAGTTTTATTTACTTGGCCTGGAGTGAGATCTGGGCACCAGGATATTTTAAAACTCCCCAGGTAATTCTAATGTGCAGCCAAGATTACGACCTCTGTTCTAACTCCTATACAGTAATCAAAGCAAGTTTTGTCATTTGCCTAAGTATGCTTCATGTGTATAGATGAAAGAGAAAATATTCAAGAGAAAGTAAACGATTTCCTCTCAGTCTTCACTGATATCTACTTCTTGGGAGAAAAAAAATGTTTTGTAAACAGAAATCATCATGTGCTATGGTTTTGAAGAACAGGAACAGAGAGATTTGTGGATTATAATCAAAGTGGACACCAGATTTGTATCTCTTAATCAGATTCAGCCTTTGTCAAAAGAGAGAGAGGAGAACTCTGAGTTTCTTGAATAAGTCACAGAACTCCTCACAGGAACAATGGAAAGAGCACGGAACTCAGAGCACCCTTGACTCTGATACTAGGAAGACAAGTGACCTTGGGCAAGTCACTTAATTTGCAATGAGTCTTAATTATCTGGAAAAAGTTTCACATGCTGCTTTATTCCAGAGGAAACTAATTTCAAATGTATAACAGGTAATTCAACACACCTCTCTTGAGAACTTGCAATGTGCAAAACATTGTACTATACTTTGTTACATTTGGAAAGCACTAATGTTGTTTGGAGACACCACAGCACTAAGTGACCAGAGGAAATTTTAAAAGCTAGTAATGCAAATTGTAATTATAATGTAAACTGAATGTAATTTAAAAACTTAATTTAATAATGTTCCAATAGCTTAGCAAGGAAGTTAAATTAAGTTTTCTCTATTTTTCTCTTCTATTCTACAGCTTTCTCAGATATTAGGTCACAAATTTATTAGCTTTATACCATTAAAAGTTTAATCATTACTTGAAAATGGAAATTCTCTTTACTGTTCTTTGGAAGTTAAATTTTTCTGTGGTTCTCTAATTGAAAAGGCTGAGTAATTGCACCATCAATCACCCAGTGTCCAAGTCATAAATCTTTTTTTATTCATTCATTTAACATATATTTATTAACCAACTACTATATGCTATGTAATCCTTGAATCCTACCACCCTACACCTTAAATCTAACCATTTATAAGTCATGTTGATTGCTAGCTTCTAAAAGTCTCTTAAATCTTTTGCCCATGTCTATTCTCAGGCCACCATCAGTTCTAACCTATGTTACTACAGATTTATCCCCCTGCCTTCCATCTTCCTTTTCTCTACTCCAGTCTCACTTTGCATATAGAGTGATCTTTCAGAAGTTCAAATCAGATAATGCTGTTGTTCTGCTTGCTAGGTTTTTTTTATTTTTAATTGAAGTATAGTTGATTTACAATATGATATTATTTTCAGGTGTACAACATAGTGATTCATAATTTTTATAGATTATACTTCATTTAGAGTTATTATAAAATATTGGCTATATTCCCTGTGCTGTACAATATATCCTTACATTATTTACTGTATATATAGTAGTTATGAATGGCTTCCCTTCACCCTTAGGATAGAGTGCATGCTCCATCATGTTTTCCTTCCTTACCTGGTCCCTGTTTGCCAGCCCCAATTTCTCCTTACCCTTCTCCATTGAGTAACCCCCAAAGATCTGCAGCTCTCCCAACCTTCTCTTGACTCTGAGTTTTTTAGCTCTCTCTCTTTTTTTAAAAATCTATTTATTTTACTTATTTATTTTTGGTTGTGTTGGGTCTTTGTTGTTGCACGTGGGCTTTCTCTAGTTGCGGTGAGCAGGGGCTACTCTTCGTTGCGGGCTTCTCATTGCAGTGGCTTCTCTTGTTGCAGAGCACGGGCTCTAGGCACCCGGGCTTCAGGAGTTGTGGCTCGCAGGCTCTAGAGCGCAGGCTCAGTAGTTGTGGCACATGGGCTTAGTTGTTCTGTGGCATGTGGGATCTCCCAGACCAGGGCTCGAACCTGTGTTCCCTGGATTGGCAGGCGGATTCTTAACCACTGTGCCACCAGGGAAGCCCAACTCTGAGTTTTTTGCACAACACTTTCTTCTGCCTTTTTTTCTTCATTTGGATAATTCCTGCTGTATCTTTCATGTTTCTTTTTAGATATTAATCCCTCCAAGGAGCCTGCTCTAATTCACATTACTGAGTTGAGTTTTTTCTATGTGCTTCAATAAGCTTAAAATTTGGACTACTTATCACTCAACATTTACTGGTTTTACTTCTCACAAGATTGTGGGGACAAAGTCTTGAGGACAAATATTGTATCTTCATTCACCAGAGCCTAACACTCCACATAGCATACAATAAATATTCAACAAGCCTTCTTTGAGAAGATAACATCTGAGCAAAGACTTAAATGAAATAATGGAGGGAGCCATGTGGATTTATATCTTTATGATTTAAAAAAAAATCTGCTGTAAGTCTCTTCAGATTTCCCTGGAAATAAAACAGACAAGGGATGCTGCTATTTCTTATCAATATGTGTATAACTGGTAGTACACATCTGGACTACATTTAAATGTCCCGTTACATACCCAGTCCTTATATTTCACCAAATCATCTAAGTCAGATTCTGTGCCAAATACCAAAATTCTGTCTACATCTCATTCTCCACTATCAAACAACAACAAAATTTCACCATTTTTAGGAAACATATCATCATGAACCAGGTAACCATTCTGGGCTGGAGGGAGATGGAAGGATCTTGATTCTTCTTTTGCTTCCAACTTCAAATATTGTGCAATAAATTTGGTAAAGATAGCGTTAGAGAACAAGTTGTTTTATTTGAATTACTTAAAGAATCAGTAATTAATGCTCTCTAAGACTGTTGTGAATTACTAGCCACCTCTTTTATATTATCTGTTACTGGCATTGAAACCAAATTCTCAACCAAACTGTCAACCACTTATTTTATCTTTTGTGGCAAAGGTGACTTGCGACCAATTTAGCTTACGACAAAGATACCAAACAGATGCACTCAGTAGGTAAAGCAGAATTTCTGCTCTCAAGGAATATTAGAGCAGTGGAGTCAGGGAAATAGACCTAAAAATGGATTATTTCAGCATAATATGTGATATGATGATGGCATGTGGAAGGTTCTAAAGAAAAAAATGTTAACCTAAAACTCTGAGAAGCAACAGATTTTATTGCAAGACTTTCCATGGCAAAAGGCCATATTAGCCTCAATCATACATTATAGGACAAGAATAAGCTAAAAAAGAGCTAGAAAAACGTTCTGGGTGAAAAGTCAGCACAGCTAACACAAATATTGCTGAGTCAGCCTGTTAAGACCATGTGCCATTTGCACCTCTGCCCTACAGTCACAAAGCTGAAACAAAAGGAGCAGGGGAATAAAAAGACCTTCAGCACTCCTATATCAGTCACATGACTCAATAACAATTCACACGAGACATTAACCAGAGGAGATCATACTCCTCTAGTTAATGTAAATGAGTAGAGTAGCCCCAGGATAAGAATCCACAACTAATAAAGAAACATAGTTACAGAATTAGAAACTCTACCAAGGAAAACTGATTTGCCTATTCTTTACTGCCATTATAGGAATACTATTGCATTTTAACATAAAATTTAGTATTTTTTCTATTCCAAAATATTTTATTTAAAAATATACACTTTTGTTTTTGAATTTTATTTTATTTTTGTATACAACAGGTTCTTATTAGTCATCCATTGTTTTTTTTGTTGTTTTTTTTTTGCCGTACGCGGGCCTCTCACTGCCGTGGCCCTCCCACCGCGGAGCACAGGCTCCAGACGCGCAGGCCCAGTGGCCACGGCCCACGGGCCCAGCCGCTCCGCGGCACGCGGGACCCTCCCAGACTGGGGCACGAACCCGCGCCCACTGCATCGGCAGGCAGACTCCCAACCACTGCACCACCAGGGAAGCCCTAGTTATCCATTTTATACATATTAGCGTATACATGTCAATCCCAATCTCCCAATTCATCACACTCACACACACACACACCCACCACTTTCCCCCCTTGGTGTCCATACGTTTGTTCTCTGTGTCTCTATTTCTGCCCTACAAACCAGTTCATCTGTATCATTTTTCTAGGCTCCACATATATGCGTTAATATACGATATTTGTTTTTCTCTTTCTGACTTACTTCACTCTGTATGACAGTCTCTAGATCCATCCACGTCTCTACAAATGACCCAATTTCCTTCCTTTTTTTTTTTTTTTTTTGCAGTACACGGGCCTCTCACTGCTGTGGCCTCTCCCGTTGTGGAGCACAGGCTCCGGATGCGCAGGCTCAGCAGCCATGGCTCACGGGCCTAGCTGCTCCACGGCATGTGGGATCTTCCCGGACCAGAGCACGAACCCGTGTCCCCTGCATTGGCCAGCAGACTCTCAACCACTGCGCCACCAGGGAAGCCCAATTTCCTTCCTTTTTATGGCTGAGTAATATTCCATTGTATATATGTACCACATCTTTATCCATTCGTCTGTCGATGGGCATTTAGGTTGCTTCCATGTCCTGGCTATTGTAAATAGTGCAATGAACATTGGGGTGCATGTGTCTTTTTGAATTATGGTTTTCTCTGGGTATATGTCCAGTAGTAGGACTGCTGGGTCATATGGTAATTCTATTTTTAGTGTTTTAGGGAACCTCCATACTGTTCTCCATAATGGCTGTATCATTTTACATTCCCACCACAAGTGAAAGAGGGTATGGTTCTTTGGGGTCTTTTGTGTCTCCATACAAATTTTAAGATTTTTTGTTCTAGTTCTGTAAAAAATTTGACAGGGATTGCATTGAATCTGTAGATTGCTTTGGGTAGTATAGTCATTTTCACAATGTTTATTCTTCCAATCCAAGAACATGGTATATCTCTCCATCTGTTTGTATCATCTTTAATTTCTTTCATCAGTGTCTTACAGTTTTCTGCATACAGTTCTTTCATCTCCCTAGGTAGGTTTATTCCTAGGTATTTTATTCTTTTTGTTGCAATGGTAAATGGGAGTGTTTCCTTAATTTCTCTTTCAGATTTTTCATCATTAGTGTAAAAATATACACTTTTTAAATTACGAGTTTCTACTTTTTTTCTCTCCTAGCACTGATCTCTCTGAAAATCTTAGAACATGACATAAAGATTTTGGATCAATGCAATTTTTCAATTAGGTATAAAGTGCTCTGCTAATCTAGTAATTACTGCCCCTTCTACCTACCTAGATTCCATACGCTTAGCACATTATATAAGTAAATGTTCATGTACCACTTTTTTTTTTTTTTTTTTTTTTTTTTGCCGTACGTGGGCCTCTCACTGTTGTGGCCTCTCCCGTTGCAGAGCACAGGCTCCGGATGCGCGGGCTCAGCGGCCATGGCTCATGGGCCCAGCTGCTCTGCGGCATGTGGGATCTTCCCTGACCAGAGCACGAACCCGTGTCCCCTGCATCGGCAGGCAGACTCTCAGCCACTGCGCCACCAGGGAAGCCCCATGTACCACTTTTATACACAGATGTTAACAGAAAAAAAAAGTAGCAAATATTATTGTAAATCCATTTCTATTCTAAATTTCATGATTACATAAATTATTAAAAGACCCCCTTTGTAAAGAATAATAGAACTTTTTAAAGGATACTGAGAATAGTTCAATGAGCAGTGGCTTAGAACCAAGGATTTTGGCTGTGGACAGTGTAAAAGTCATTTTAAAAATTTGTACAATAGGAATAACAGTACCCCGAAGTAGTGGTAGGGGTTCTTTTGGCTGGGGTAATGCAGAATAGGAACATGGATGGGAAGGTTAAATAAAATAGTCAATACAAAGGTGATTAAAACATTTCCTTAATTCAATTAATTCTTTTGAAAATCTGCAGTATGCTAGGAACAAGTAGTTACACAGATGATGCAGATGAACGAGACAAAACCCTTGTCCTCAAGTTGTTCTTAGAGTAATAATTTCTAAGGTATCTGTGGTGGGGACAGAATGCTGAGGGGGTGGGGCAGTGATTGGGTAAGGAACAGAATCACCTGAGGATGAAAGGTTATTTCTAATTAATAATTTGCTCACAAGATTCTAACGTATCCCACACATCCCATTAAGAATCATCTCTTATGAAACAGACTTGCAGACTTCAAAAACAAAATTATGGTTACCAAAGGGGAAAAGTGGGGGGAGGGATAAATTAGGAGTTTGGGATTAACATATACTCACTACTATATGTAAAACAGATAATCAATGAGGATCTAATGCACAGCACAGGGAACTCTACTCAATATTCTGTAATAACCTATATGGGAGAAGAATCTGAAAAAGAATGGATATATGTATATATATAACTGAATCACTTTGTTGTACACCTGAAACTAACACAACATTGTAAATCAACTATAATATAAAATGAAAATTAAATTTAAAAAAAGAAAGAGAATCTCATGTCATATAGATTACAACCATTAGGTTGAAACTATTTCAATTATACTCACAAACTAAAAAGTCCCTCTTTAGTAACATGATGTGTTTTTAAAGTTTATTTGAGCATTTTCACATATAATATCCTATCTCTTAAAACGCTGTTAGGGCATTTCATAGATGCAAATTACTTGTGACAATTATACCACCAAAAACATCTTGGAATCTGTCATTCTTTTTTTCATCTTCACTGTCATTGAAATTCATTTTATCATCTTTTTTTTTTTTTTTTGCGGTACGCGGGCCTCTTGCTGTTGTGGCCTCTCCCGTTGCGGAGCACAGGCTCTGGACGCGCAGGCTCAGCGGCCATGGCTCACGGGCCCAGCCGCCATGGCTCACGGGCCCAGCCACTCCGCGGCATGTGAGATCCTTTTGGACCAGGGCACGAACCTGTGTCCGCTGCATCGGCAGGCGGACTCTCAACCACTGCGCCACCAGGGAAGCCCTATTTTATCATCTTTTATCTCAACTACTTCACCAGCTTCTTAACTGGTCTTTCTTCTAATAGTCATCACCCCAACCAGTCAGAAAGAATGGTCTACCTAAAACAGACATCTCTGATTAATATTCCTACGGTCACTCCTTCTGTGATTCCTGACCTGGTATCTTCCTTGGTCATGTTGAATTACCTCACACAGTTCCTCATATTAACTGCAAGAAGATGTCTCTTCTCTCCTGGACTTTGAACACATTGCCTCCTTTGTTCAGAAGATCCTACTCTGCTACCCCCATTTCATTTGGCTAACTCTTGCCCATCCTTTTCATCCCATTTAAGACTTTTCTTCCTCCTGAAAGTCTCATTTGTCTACTAAAAGATGGGTAATGCATTATTCTTTTGGCGTCTGTAGTACCTCGTGCCTCCTTTTCATAGAATTTACCAGAGTGGTTAAAACTTCTCATTTACTTGTCTATCAAACTTACTATATTATAAGCAACTAAATAATAGGAACTAGGTCTTTTTATTGTTATAATTAATGAATTCTCAATGGCCATATGTAATTGAAGCTCAATAAAAATTTAGGGAATGAAAGAAGTGAACCCATCCAAGGTAGGATGAGGCCTTGAGTCCCTGTCTAATTGTGGATCCTGAGTGGTTTCCATTGTGCTCTACTGTACCCCTATACGACGATTTTGGTCTCCACACTCTGTAGCTCTTTGTCTTCGCCCATTGCCTAGAACCCCTTGGTCTGAGGAAGCTAGGGTGTTTGCCACAATATTATAAATTAACTCATTGCAAGTCAAATTTTTGCTTTGTTGCTAAGCCTTCTATTCATGGGGGAGCTACTCATTACTTAAGAACTTCTCTGTGAGTGTATGTGCAAGAATTCTGGCTAGGAATAAACTTTTCTTTGTGATTAAATAGGATTCACAAGGCGATGGAACAGGGAACATGAGCAAGCCTACTTCAGAAAAAGAAGTGGTGACAGATTGCTGTACCATGATGACAGCATTCTGGTGTATATGTCATGAAACGAAGTCACCAAAAATGCTTTCTGCTGGACTTAGTCCAAAATAACAAACATCTTAGATAAGACATTTTCATTAAAAGTGCCTGAAGCATAGCTATTTTACCCCTCTCTTCTTTCAGAGGAACGTGAAAAGAATTCAGTTTTCAAAAAGCACATAAAGATGGAAATCAGATCCTCCCTGGAATTAGAAACTGTGGGGAATTTCTTTCAGTTATCAATTAAAAGCATTTTTCATAAGCAACAAATTCCATTCTTTCACAAGATATTGTGGGCCAATATTCCACAAATGACCCTGTGAGTCCCAAATTAAACCTGTAGCAAGTTATAGAAGTGGTTTTTATCATTCTTACGACTGTCTTGACATTCAAAAGAGACATAATAATTTTATTACAGCATATACTCTGTGAAAGACCGTAAACTTTTAATAGACTTATAAAAAGGGAGTGTAACCTTTTCAATATTCTGTCTCATCGTTGCATGAATCCATTCTGCCCTCTCCTCACATGTAATGGATGCCCCAGGGCCTAAGCAATGGTTCCACACTTGGGAAGAAAATGTTCACATCAAGCCTTTTCCCTGAATCTGAAGGTTACCACGATTTAGCACTCAAGAACACTTCCTGGCTTCTCTTTTTTCTGATTCTGCAGCTCCTCAAACGTCCAGTCCATAAATTTTTGATCTTAGGACAGTTCTGATGACATGTTGATTTCATCTCTATAGTTTTAATTTAAAAGTCAAAATAAACATCTTTCAGGTTTAATAACTGTTTGTTTTCACATGACCACACATTCATTTTCAGCATCATTAAGGATTGTAATTTCTTATTATTTCCCTTCTATCCTAAAATGTGAAATTTCTCAATTTACCTCCTAACCTTGATAGCATAACCAACTCTAAGCATGACTTCTGAAACAAGATGGTTGATTAACTTGACCCTATGATCACCCCCTGCATAGTGAAGAAATTAGGCCTTTTTATGTGTTTTTGCTGTTCATTTGTTTGTTTCACTTTTATGTTGCAATAAACAACAGATAAAGAAACAAAAATCTTTGGAGACAAATACCGCAGAGAAAAATGGGTAGTGCAAAGGAAGTAAGTCCTTAACTAGGAGAAACAAAATGGAAGCAAGATATGAGGAAAGTCGGACCCGTCATTCTCATGAAGTCTGATCTTCATGCAAAACAATGCCGTCATAAAGCTATAGAGCCGCCTGCCAACTGAAGCTTTGAAAGTTTCATAGCACAAGAAAAGAGCTAGCTACTTGAAAAGTAGACACTGGTATTAATTTCTGTTTCTTGAAGAAATGTCATTTTAACTTGCCTAGAATCACAGAAATCTTTTTCATATTTTCAATAAATTTTAAAAATCGTAATGAAAATTGGAAGCATAGTGCTTGATATTTACCTGTCCCTTCTCCTTATATCCCCTACGTAAAAAAAGAAAAACCTTTATAAATGAAAGGGTATTTCTATACAAATAAAAAATTACCTCAAGGAAATAACCAGAGATTTTCTAAGAAGCGCATTAAGTCTTTTGGCTATGTCTATGACTGATAGCCAACTCTAACAGTCAATTACACATATTTTGGTAACTCCCTCATCCAAAACTTTCTGTATCAGGCTAGTATTTTTTTAAATATTAAGAATTAAATTTGGAGGTAAAAGCTCTAAAAATCTCATAAAGCCCATGAACTATATCCCTAGGAAGATATACACACATAATTATAGGCATATAATTTCAGTATGTTTTTTACCAGCCCTCAGAGTCTCATCCAAGGAACCTCTAGGGTAAATGAGTGACAGAATAAGAAAGCTTAGTGCTAGATCATGAGCTCAGCAGGGTAGGGAAGTGTTTCCCTCATTTGTGCATCTTTAACTCTGGAACAGTGCTCAACATAGCACACGAAAAAAATAAGAATTTGTTATGTGCATGATGGGCATGTGTGTATTGGGGGATTTTTTAAAAAGGAGAATGTACTTTTTAAAAGTTCATCACACAGTTAAACCTCATTGAATCTGGTAAAGATGGGACAGAAAAACATTTTAAGTAGCAAACCAGAGCAGATTTAGAAACTTGAACAGGGCTACCCACCAAATAAGCATTACTGCTGGGAATAGAACAGAGGTGGCCTTTAAATTACAGTATTTATATATAATAACATATGGGCCTTTCAGAAAATATCACCACCTCTGCAGAGCAGTATCAGTTTCTTTATCAATAAAGGTTCTATATTGAAAACACTCATAATGATACAAGGGTGGGCAGGAATGCCTTAGAGCTACACTTGAACTTATATACACAGTACTTTAGAGGAGATTCTTTTAGGACAGACAAAAAATTGTGGAGAGGGCACAGTCTAGTTTGATTATTTTAGCAACATTGCAGGTAGACAAACAAGGCAGGAATGCAAATTACCAAGTAAGTTATGTTTCCTAGAGATTAGCCATTTTTATGACTTCTACTTATCTCAAGGCAAAGCTGTCCAACAGAGATTCTCTCTTCTGACCGACCTTTCTTTCCTCCTCTTTAGTCTTCCTCTTACTATAAAATTTGGTAAGTTTTCATTGACAGAAAACCTTACAAGTTCCGATATTGACTTCTTTGCTTATCTCTTAGGAGCGGCTCTGACAGGGGAAAGCATTACTTGTTTTCTTTTTTTTTCTCTCACAGTTTGTGGATTATACTACTTTGTGGCACCTTAGACAGGTGCCACAATGAGTAATCTCTTTCTTTCCAGGATGAAAATATTAAGAAAATAAAACACGCTCTCACAAATACCTGCTCCCTTGAGTTAAGCGAGTGGATCTCATAATAACTAGAAGTCATCTAGGAAAAAAGAAAAAAAAAATCATAGATTTGGGAGAAACTGACAGGACATTATAACTCTTGCTTTCAGAGATCACCAGCTGTGGAATGTTCTAAAAAAACAATTTCTGTTCCCTTCCCACGTTTTTAAAAGAATTCTCCTTCAGTGCTCTATTCAAGAGATTAACAATATTCACTTCCTAAAGGGCTCAAGGTAATATATGAAAAGAAAAACCTGATCATAGGCTCTACCAGTCAGCAAAACAGGTATCTCCTGAGAATGAACTATTCAACTACTCCAGTTTTGACATTTGAGAACCATAGGTGTTCTGTGAAATCTGAACATCCCAATGATTTGAAATCAAGGTTTTTCTTCAGTAGAACAATTTGCTAAAATTAAAGACAAATGAATTAATGTTTGAGCAAAGTTTTGTTCTTCTTGTAAGTCATGTAGGGAGAGGAGCCACTAAAAGCAGGTGGCTAAATCTATCTACAACAAACATTTTGACAAGCTCCCAACAACATGGCATCAAAACAATCCCAATGTGATTCAGAAGATATTTTCACTTTAACAGTTGAGGTACTGGGCATATGAACTGTAATGTAAGTTATATTTTTCCTTAGAAGGCAGTTAGTAAACTGCTCACATTTTGCTGCTGAAAAGGATACATCAGTACAAACAGATGGAAATTTAGAATTCCACAAACGGCAGATATTAGGAATTAGAGACATCGATTTAACTTTAAGCAAGCAAATGAGAATCAAAAAATACAAATTTCTCTTTCTATAATTAAACACATAATTGGAGTGCATCAAATTCATATCCATTGTAGTTCATGTTTCTTTCTACTTATTTCTAAATTTATATACATTCTGAGTATAATAAACCTACTTAGAGTTCAACTCCGCACTAAAAGGGTCTTCTGTGACAGATAGATGGCACTAAACTATTTCTCAAATTAAGCCTGCCAGGGAGTCGTACTAGCTTTTTCTCAGCATGATGCATGCTGCAATAATAAGAAATCATAAGACTCAAAGAGGTAGTCCGTGTGTCAGAACAGATGGAGAGAACAGCTGAGAGAGGGATTCAGCCAATTTATTAACTCTCTGTGAGTAGAATAAATCATATTTGAAAGAATTCAGAGGAACACTTAGTCTGAAAAAGGAATTTAAATGATGGCAATTTTAGAATGGAGAGAGTAGAATAATGTTTCACCTTAAAACATCACTCAGTAACCTCTTAGTCTTTCCAACCCCTAACAGCAAAAGGGCACCAGTAACCAGCACCCCAATTATAGACCAGGCTAGTGATGAACGCTTGGGAAACATTTAGACTGATTGTCAAATTTAAAACACTTAATGAATACTATAACATACTGTGGAAATGAAATCCATGATATTAAATATTTGAGGTACTGTTGTTAATTATTCTTTTCCTTGTTCTGAAATGGGATAGCTTGTCCTATTTGTGAAAATATTTAAGAGAACTTATAATTTTTGATACTCTTAAAATGCCACACATAATCTGAGAAATGTTTTTTGAGAACAATTTCCTTTATACAAGCTTCATATAGGACTTTTGGGAAAACTCAATTTATGTGCTTTATCACATATAGTGATATATCTAGTTGTAAATATGAAAAGAAAAAACCCTTTATAAGTTTTCCAAATTTTAATCCAAGGGAAAAAAACATGATTGAAATGATCTAAAGAAAAGTAAATGGAGTTTTTTTTTTTCTTACTAAAAGTGAGTGTACTTAACATCAAGAAGCATCTTATTACTAGTACCGAACTAGTAATACGATCCCTAGTAAAATCCCAGGTCATACTCAGAGACATAGCACCATGCAGTCTTTTTGGCTTTAATGAAAAGCAATAGAGGCTTTTTACCCATTTAATGTTAAGAGAAACTAGTTTTCTTATTATTTTGGTGAGATAGACTTTTTCTTCCCCAATAAAACTTTTAGATTATGCAAAAAAAAATCTTAAATAATGTAAATGTTGCAGGTTATGTTTTTAATAATATTTAAAAGGTCTTTTTTTTACAGTTTGAGAATTTATATTAAGTTTTATATAATAAACTTCATTTCCAAACTGGCTTCCTTCTCAGGCTTACTAAAGGCAAACAAAAATAACATCTATTAGCCCTTTAAGCATGTGTCTAAATCCCCTGGGGGAAATCAGGAAACAAAAACAGAAGTTCTGAATTTCAGATTGATTACTTATTCAGAAGCTATCTTGAGGACATGGCCTAACCTTTTGATATTACTCACCAAAGGGAAATGTCAATTACAAAGACTTTAATCCCCTTTCCTCTCAATGGGAGAGATACAGCCTATACAGAGAGTTGTTTTCTTTTATAACTCATTTAAATCATTTCTTCTAGATACTTCATGTTTAATGGTGTTAGACTCACTGACTTAATAAAGAGATTATAAAATATTTGAAGGAAGCACATATACCTTTTATTCAGTGGTTTATCACAAAAACATAAAACTACTGAGGGACTGATTGAGCATTAGATGCATCAAGTTCATATTCATGAAGGCTCATATTTTTTCTCATTCTTAAATTTATATTCATTCTGAGTATAGCAGAATGTACTTAATACATTTATAATTTAATATATTTATAAGCCTATTCTTTACCACATTGTTTTAGGAACTTATGGATTTAAGAGAATTCAGTAGAAGATAATTGGTTAAACCATAGTTAGTGAAGATAAAGATAATACAAACAATAACTAACTCATGAAGTAGGTAACAGAGCAAGTTAACAAATGATAATCATAATCAAATAATATTAACTTTCACTATAAAGAATATATTCAGGAGAATTAGAAGTAGAAAATGAGAATAATTTCCCACCATCATCCTCAATCACTTGAATTTTGTTTGAAGGCCCCAGATAGTCAATACTTACAGATGAATCTTTAGACTACATATGAAGTCTTAGTATGCCAACTTCAGGATTCTTTGATTATTCAATAATAATCTATGTATTTCAGTTACTAAAATGTGGTCAGGACAATGATTTATATTCAAAGCTGACTAGTTTTTTAAAATATCATAGCTAGAGATAGATTATCATAGTTTGTTAAATATAATTCAAAGCTATTGATGCAATCTGGTTAAGGATTAGGAAACAGTCATTGCAATTTATAACTGATTAACGTTAAGAGGGACAATTATTACAGATTCTTCTTACGTTCAGAATCCTATCTACTAAACAGGTTAAATTGTCAAGTAAGATAGATAACCCACATTTGGAGGAATTTATGTCCAGAGATAATAAGTGATAAAATTCCTAATTAATAAAAATTTCCATTGGCTATTAACTGAATAAATATATTCAAGAGAATTAGAAGATCAGTAAAAGCAGGAACCTTGTTTTTTGTTTTAAATTCACTGCTGAATCACCAGCACCTAGGTCAGTGGGGACACACAGTTTGGGTTTAATAAAATATTTACAGAGTGAAAAATACCAAACTGTTAATAAATAATCGAAACATATGTGACTAGCTCTGTAGGAGCTGGATAAAGAAAAAGGGCTAAGGAGAGAAGGAAAGACAAAGAAGGAAGAAATAACAAAGAGGTGAGTAAGAAGAAAGAATGACAGAGGTCTTTTTTGGTGTGTTTTACCTACTTGGCAGCAGAAGAGTGGAATGAAAGCAACCTAAAGGAAAACATATCGCTGAATCCCTCATTCCCCCATGCACATATTGTCCAGCATCGGCTCCACAGGTCATCATCAACAGCATAACAAACAACTGAAAAAGTGACACCAACATACAAAAGGAGAACTACACACATTCAATTGCAAACCCAATGAGAAATGCTCTCATGACCAGACTATCGGGTTGGCATAGTACTTGTGATTTCTACAAGATACTTGAGGAAATGAAATATTAGGACTTTCTAAGGGGATAATGTTTACTTCACTATTACCCAGTGTGGCCCCTGAGCACCTACCTCTTCCAACCTGCAGTCTTCTCCTCTCCAGATTAAGTGAGCCTAACCATCGGTTACTTTAATTTTACTTAGGGGTTTTAGAGGTGCAAATGAGGAAAGAATGAATAGATGAGTGCCTGCCTTGGGCCTCTTTCCCCACAGATACAGTCCTCAACTTTCCTTTATTTGCTCTGTATCTCAGAGGCTGGCCCCTGCAGGCTGCATTTCCAAGGCTCACCTATCGGCTGGTTTAGGGCTGGTCTCAGCCAAGAGAAGGGAGACACCACTAGAAGATGGGGACAGTGGGGAGAAGCCAGGCCATTTCTCCCCATTTCTCTTGCCAGACACACCTGCATCTCCTCTGTGTCTATTACTCAGCTCCCACTGGACAGGCCATCACTACCCACCCCTGAGCTCCAATAAACCATCTTCTCTCTCTAGGCTTCCTACTGTCACTAATCTCTGGGTTGTTCCAAGAGAATTTGCTCTTGACTTTTGCATTGCAATCAGAAAATATTCTTAGCTTTGCCACTCTTTAAATGCCTTCTAGGGTGGTATCTGCCCAGACCTCAGACTTTAGGCTACATGTCTCTCCTGAACTGGTCTTATCTGCCTGCCCTGTGTAATTTGTCCACATCTCACAGAGCCAGCCCTCACTCAGGATTGCTCAGACCAAGCTCTGGAACCTTTGCTACTTTGACCACAGGCTTCTGATTCCCTTCTCAATGCTTTCTGATCCCACGCCTAGCCCTACTCTACTCTCCTCATCATGGCTTATGAACCTGTGTCCCTGTCACTGTTCACAGTTGTAAAGCTTATATTCTGAATGTTGATATTGGCTGAACTGCAGCATGAAACCATTCTACAATGATCTTTACGCTCTCATTTAAGATTTACCTTGAACATATTTCCAGACATACACAACAGTAAAATTTACATATCTATGTCACAAGAAAATTGAAAATAGTGCATATTTCCTGGATGGTTGGTCACCCCTTCCATGTGCTCACTTTGGTAATGACCAATAAGATACAAAGGCAGACAAAAAGATAACTAAAATAATGTCAGAGAGTAACTCTGCTCAAAGGGTATGAAATCTATGATGGCCTTGCAATAAAAGAACTTATAATAGTTTAACTTGTTCCTGTAAATTATTTCACTGTCAGCAAAAAATAACATAATCCCTAAAGCAATGAAATAGTATATATTAATAACAATAAAACATTTAAGGCTCTACTAATTACCTTATGTTGTAAACAGACAGTAAATGTGTAACAGTACTGACTATTCTCGGCTTACATTTTCTAAGTGCTTATTTTAATCGAACTTCAGCACTAATACATGTAAGTGTTATTCTGTTTCCCAGGTTATTCTCTCACTGCGGAGCTAAAGACCAGATTATTTAACTTGAGGTCTATATGGGTAGATTAAATTCCCACCCAGCCTTGTCCCAATTCCCAACTTAATCTTGAATTGGGTAAGAAATAATAAACTCAGCACTGGCCTTGCTTCTCTAATCGCACTCCACCCACACTGACTGGGTTAGTCATACCATTTCCCCTTGGTCTCTATGTGGATGGCATGTGTACTTGTATTCCTAACAGAACATTCCCAGCCTCTCCCTCCAGTTCATCCTCAGCTGTGGCCCATGTTCCAAGCCTCTCTTCTAGCATTCTTCCTGTGACTTTGACTCAGTCACCATACAGAAGGTCCTAAGTTGCCTGCCACCCCTCCTCTGCACTCTCAAGTATTATACCTGGGGCTTGCCACCTGGAGGACAGAATTCTCAGATACCAGCTGCCTGACTGGTTCAACCTGCCCCTTTGTCCAGATTCCCAGAGTAATGTTTTGATCATTTAGGACTGGATCTGGGCCTCTCTGAGACAGAGCCTTCCAACAGTGGACCTGATCACTACTGGCTGTGAGCCAGGACCCCAGCACCAGTCCCACTTAGACAATGGTTCCAGTGTCAGGTCTGGAGCCTTCCTTCTTATCATGAATTGAGAAATAAAGATATGTCCTTCTCTAACCCCGTACGTTCTCAGTTGGCTTCCTTATGATGATTACTTTGAGTTTTGATATCTTTGGTTTGGTGACTGAGCACATCTCGTCCCCCTCCTCTCTCCCTCCCTCCCCATAGCCCTCTCCCACCCCTAGCAATGCAGAACAACTACAGAAGCTCTTAGTAAGTCTTCTGTACTCAGGAGCTTTCATAGAGTGCTCAGGAGTTTTTGAAAAACATAAAACTATGTTTTAAAAAGTGGTCACATTTCATATTCTCCTTAAGTTCCTGTTTTATATTCCCTGAGACGTAGTTAATCAACTCCTCCTTAGCTTGCAGTTCACAAAAGTCCTCCTAAAGTGTGTTCATACCCCTACTCTCAGGGTTTGCAGGGTGAGGGCCACCTGTATCCTAGCAGGGTCCCTAAACTCAAGAATCTGGTAAGAAACAAGGCAACTGATCCTCACTGTTTCTGTATTTCCCTCCAACAGAGCACAGAGAATATGTTCAAGTTTATTCTCTCAAATAGCCCTGACTATACCCTAGTTTATTAAAGATAAATTATAATGAGGATTTGTGAAAAATGTAATTTGTCTTTATTTTGGTTTAAATTAATGGCACTGGATTCTTTTATACTTGGCAAGGTAGTGGTGGGTATACATCAGACAAATAAGAACGAACATCTTAAAACCTTGCAGAAACTACATAAATTTTAGTGAGTTTTAAAAATATAGAGTATTTCTATAGTTTCTTGGCCAGCTGGTCTTTTTTCACCAAATATATCTATCATTCTTAACATCAAAGAGTAGTAAAGCCTTGCATGTAAAAGTCATAAAAGTAATAGTAATGATTATGAGAATAGTAATTTATGATTTCTACTGGCCGTATGAAGTACTTCTACTGTATGAAGTACTTTATGTACATTACCTTTTTAAATTCTTAGAACACTATGCACTATGTATGATTGTTTCCTATTCTTAGTTAAGAAAACTGAGTGAGGAAAGGTTAAGAAACTTGACCTAGGTCAGCTAGTAAGTGGCAGAACAGAAATTTTAACCTAACCCATCTTTCCATATTTGCAGCATTGCATACAGCTCAATAAATTGCATTTGTGTATGCTATTGTACTCCACTTGACGAATACTGAAACAGAATTAGAATACCTCCCAATTGTTTTATGAAAAAGCATTGACATGAAATGTGGCCTTAGTGTTCAGGGTACATACTTCTGTTGCTCTGAACATTATCTGAATAAGAACTTGCTAATAATTTGAGCAGTTCTAACTTCAAAATTAATGTAATATTACACAAATAGATGAATATTAACATTGACATTCAACTTTTGACATTTTCAACTTCATTTTTCCATGAATAATTTTCTCTCTTACAGTTATGACAGCATTCATATGCTCTCCTCTTTTCATTTTGGTACTTTGGAACTTTTGGAAACGTGATAAGATAGCTTGTAGTATGGTTAACAGATTAGTACACATAGTATTTCTCTATTCTTGATTTTTCCTGAAGATATCACATTCTCTTGCAGTTTTTCCTTTATCACTCTCTACTTGACTCTATTTTCTTCCAAAGAAACTTATTTTGACAATATTGAAATGGCTGAGAAAAAGGTTCTAGCCATGTAAGATACCCTAAATTTTATCTTTCTATCCTTAAAGGAATTTTTCATAAAAAGTTAAAATTAAGTTAAAATCCATTGATAGGGCTTCCCTGGTGGCACGGTGGTTAGAAGTCCGCCTGCTGATGCAGGGGACGCGGGTTCGTGCCCTGGTCCGGGAGGATCCCACATGCCGCGGAGCAGCTGGGCCCGTGAGCCATGGCTGCTGGGCCTGCGTGTTCGGAGCCTGTGCTCCGCAACGGGAGAGGCCACAGCGGTAAGAGGCCCGCGTACCACAAAAAACAAACAAAAAAACCCATTCATACTACTCATTAATATATTGTCACAGATTCTAAGCAATTTTTTTTTTTGATTTTCGTGTTTCATTTTTTTTTTTTTAACATCTTTATTGGGGTATAATTGCTTTACAATGGTGTGTTAGTTTCTGCTTTATAACAAAGTGAATCAGTTATACATATACATATGTTCCCATATCTCTTCCCTTTTGTGTCTCTCTCCCTCCCACCCTCCCTATCCCACCCCTCCAGCCGGTCACAAAGCACCGAGCCGATATCCCTGTGCCATGCGGCTGCTTCCCACTAGCTATCTATCTACCTTACGTTTGTTAGTGTGTATATGTCCATGACTCTCTCTCGCCCTGTCACAGCTCACCCTTCCCCCTCCCCATATCCTCAAGTCCGTTCTCCAGTAGGTCTGCGTCTCTATTCCCATCCCACCCCTAGGTTCTTCATGACATCCTTTTTTTTCTTAAATTCCATATATATGTGTTAGCATATGGTATTTGTCTTTTTCTTTCTGACTTACTTCACTCTGTACGACAGACTCTAGGTCTATCCACCTCATTACAAATAGCTCAATTTCGTTTCTTTTTATGGCTGAGTAATATTCCATTGTATATATGTGCCACATCTTCTTTATCCATTCATCTGATGATGGGCATTTAGGTTGTTTCCATCTCCGGGCTATTGTAAATACAGCTGCAATGAACATTTTGGTGCATGACTCTTTTTGAATTTTGGTTTTCTCAGGGTATATGCTCAGTAGTGGGATTGCTGGGTCATATGGTAGTTCTATTTTTAGTTTTTTAAGGAACCTCCATACTGTTCTCCACAGTGGCTGTATCAATTTACATTCCCACCAGCAGTGCAAGAGGGTTCCCTTTTCTCCACACCCTCTCCAGCATTTATTGTTTCTAGATTTTTTGATGATGGCCATTCTGACTGGTGTGAGGTGATATCTCATTGTAGTTTTGATTTAAGCAATTGTTTTTTTACAGGCAATATGATTACAAGTGAATTACAAATACAGACTTTATGACTCCAATTAAACTCTAGGTCACAATCCATTAAAAACAGATTATACACATTACATTAGATGTATGGAAAAATACGTAGGCCACATGATTTGAAATATCAAAATAAGTGAAGAGCAATAATTTCAAATAATTTATGTTTGTCTAAAATTTTTATCAGCATAACCTCAAAAATCATCAGAGAAAAAATTCTTATGCTTAATATTTACATACATATACATATACATCATACTTTCTCTTACTTATTTCATTATTTCATTCTACCCCAGGAACCTCTTTGAAGTATTTCCCAAGAATGAGAGACTGGAAGAGATTCTAGTTTTTAGCTGTAAGAACATTAGTATTTTTAGTTTTAAGAGCATTAGAAGTAAACTCATAAATAATTAATTTGGGGGATTTTATTTTGTAACAATAAAATCAAGTGACTAAAAATTAATTTAAATCAAATTAAAATTTCAGCATTGTTGTAAAACTGCTTAAGAGAGCAGATCTTAAGAAAATATTATGAGAGACTGTTATACCTCAGTTTCCACACAGGAAGAGTCGTTTATCACTGAAGTGTTTTCTCTGAAATTTTTGAATGTTTAAGAGCTGGGTTACTATGAAAAGTCGCTTTTTGAATATTACGTCTATAAAGTTTGATTCTACCTGATCCTCACTCCCATCTGTCAGCTCTCACTTCTCCAGTGGAGGGTGAAGGGATGAGAATTAATGTCACCCTTGAATTTAGCATCTCTAACATGGACAAGCACACAATGAAGCACAGGAAAAGAAGTCAAAACAATGCAAAAAATGTCTGGGCCAAGAATATCTTGGGGTATAAAGAAGTTCACAAGAAAACAAACAAACAAAAAGGGGGACAAGAGGACATTCCTATTGGGAGGCCTACAGGACACACATGGGCAAAACAATAGCCCTGTGCCCTGAACAGCCCTGGCTCCATACAGAGAAAAGGAGAAAGGCAGAGAGATAAGAAAGTGATTGAAGAGAAGACAGCAAATGGTTGAAAAATAATTTAAAAATTGAAAAGAGTTATGCTTCTGAGAAGATTCTTAAACTATATCTGGTTGGAAAATATGGAGATATATCTGACTCTGGTAAGAACCAACCTGAAATTTAGAACCAATCTGAAATAGTGTCCTTATTGGAATACCCGATTTTTCTCATCTGATTTATGCAAGGCTTCACAAAGGCACCAACGGCCTAGTAAAAGCTTTATAATCTAAATGTTGCTAGTACCACACTTTACTAAAGACAGGCATCTTATCGGAATAGAGGCAAAGAGACTTATTTACGTTTTCTGTTACTTAGTTTGCAACAGGAGAGGCTGATAATTAAACATAAAGGAGGAGACACCGGTGGTGTTAACAATTTAACAAAAACTAATGGAAGTGTTTCATGGACAGCCAAGGTTTGTTGGACTAAATCACCATCTCTCATAGGAAATCCTGAAAAAGAAACACAACTCAAAACACAGGCTGAAGAAAGTAACTTTTACTAAGGAAGGTAATAGCTTTGTGACTTAGGAATTTTATGAAGGTCCTTTGAGTATTCTTTTGGATTCTAATTCTCCTTTAGTTCACACCATGGAGCACCCAGTTACTATGATTTGTTTGTGGAAGGAAAATAAAATAAGCCGAAGACTTACCGCCTCCACTTCGGCAGGATCATACCACACATTGATGTACGGATGCTGTAAGGCGTCGTCCACTGATATCCTTTTTGCTGGGTCAATCACTAGCATCTTTGACAACAAGTCCCTGGCTTGGCTGGCTGAAACGATGAATGAGAAAAAAATAGTAATGTTTTGATTTTGGCAAGGAAATTTTTTGGAGGGAGAAAAAAATTTAAAAAACAAAGATCAATTAGCACCTTCCATCCAAATGTCAGGTAACTTCACCAAGTGATTAGGGAAATGCAAAATGAAACAATGAAAATATTTTTTTATCCATCAAATTTGCAAAAATAAGAGATGGCATAATATCCACTAACTCCAGGTCATTTCATTCATGTTGGTGGCAGTGTAAATTGATAAATATTTTTCAGAGGGCAATTTTGGCAGTATCTATTAAAATTTTAAATGTGAATACCTTATGGCCCAACAGTTCCACTTTTAGGTATACAGTCTAGAGAAACAATTAACATGTTCATGAAAAGCATATAGAAAGGATGTTCACTGCAGCACTGGTCAAGGATTAAAACATTTTAAACAATCTAAATGTCCACCTATAGAGCAACTAAATGAGCTATGGTACAACTGTATCAATTATATTTGGCAGTTTAAAAGAATAAGGTAGATCTATATGGACTCACATGGACATGCTCTTAAGTGAAAAAAAAATTTGCAGGATGAACCATAGATCCTGATGCCATTGTATAAATCTGTCCCCTCCCAATAACACAACAAACATTTCCCTCTCTCTCTATTTATGTATATAAATGCATAGAAAGGTCTGCAGGGATAATCAACAAACTGAAAATCATAGTTACCTCTGAGGAGAAGAAAATATGTACATGTATTGCTTGCATAGTTAAAAATAAATTTAAAAGAATGAAGTTTTACAAAAAAACAAACAACCCAATCCAAAAATGGGCAGAACACCTAAATAGACATTTCTCCAAAGAAGATATACAGAATGCCAATAAACACATGAAAGAATGCTCAACATCATTAATCATTAGAGAAATGCAAATCAAAACTACAATGAGATATCATCTCACACCAGTCAGAATGGCCATCATCAAAAAATCTAGAAACAATAAATGCTGGAGAGGGTGTGGAGAAAAGGGAACACTCTTGCACTGCTGGTGGGAATGTGAATTGGTTCAGCCACTATGGAGAACAGTATGGAGGTTCCTTAAAAAACTACAAATAGAACTACCATATGACCCAGCAATCCCACTACTGGGCATATACCCGGAGAAAACCAAAATTCAAAAAGAGTCATGTACCAAAATGTTCATTGCAGCTGTATTTACAATAGCCCATAGATGGAAACAACCTAAGTGCCCATCATCAGATGAATGGATAAAGAAAATGTGGCACATATATACAATGGAATATTACTCAGCCTTAAAAAGAAACGAAATTGAGTTATTTGTAATGAGATGGATAGACCTAGAGTCTGTCATACAGAGTGAAGTAAGTCAGAAAGAAAAAGACAAATACTGTATGCTAACACATATATATGGAATTTAAGAAAAAAAAGGATGTCATGAAGAACCTAGGGGTGGGATGGGAATAGAGACGCAGACCTACTGGAGAACGGACTTGAGGATATGGGGAGGGGGAAGGGTGAGCTTTGACAGGGCAAGAGAGAGTCATGGACATACACACACTAACAAACGTAGTAAGGTAGATAGCTAGTGGGAAGCAGCCGCATGGCACAGGGATATTAGCTCGGTGCTTTGTGACCGGCTGGAGGGGTGGGATAGGGAGAGTGGGAGGGAGGGAGACGCAAGAGGGAGGACATATGGGAACATATGTATATATATAACTGATTCACTTTGTTATAGAGCAGAAACTAACACACCATTGTAAAGCAATTATACCCCAATAAAGATGTTAAAAAAAAAAAAAGAATGAAGTTTTAAAAATGGAAACAAAGTGAGTGTACACTGCTCATTTTAAAACTTTTCTGAGCTGCGAAAAAGGATAAAGCAGTGTCTAGAGGGAGGCAAGGAGGTCGGGGTGAATTTTTGAAGATGGGAGAAATGATGAGGACTTTAATGGGAGCAGAAGCTTCAAGAATTGAGAGGAGGGGACAGATTTGAGAGAAAGAATCCACAAGACTTAGTAACCAAATTGATGTGGGAGATGTTTAGTTTATAAAATACATATTGTCTACTGTGTGCCAGGTACAGTGTGAGATGCTAAGGATATAAAAAAATTACACGGTGATAATCATTAAGTGTATTTATTTAATAACATTGCTAAAGGACACTCTAAAAATCTCTGAAAATACATAAAAATTTCAAGAAAATACAGATACAAACTGGTTTGGAAGTTTTTATGGTGAAAATATGCAGTTTATTCCAAACATATGGTAAAACTTCAAATTAAAGGAAGCAAAATCTAAATTGGTTTGCTAAATTAGGAAAAAGGCAATGTGTTTGAATCCATGAATATGTATCAACTTTTAATTATCAATTTTTTCTGATTATTAAGGAAATATGGGTTAATTATAAAAAATTTGGTAATCACATAAAACATAAAATCCAGAAAAACCCACCTTCCCCACAGGCAATCACTCTCATTATTAATGTATTCTCTTCTAGTTTTATGTGTTTTTTCATAATTTTGATTGTACTACAGTTAAAATGTAGCAATCTATGACATTAGAATCTCTGGTGTTGTTACATTTTAATAAAATACTTTTTATATATTTATTTATACTAATTATATATTTATAAAAATTGCTAGTTAAATTAGACTGGAAGATTTCTTTATTAGTCAGTTTTCTGGGGATCTCAATTCTAGAAATTTAATTTCTGTTAATTCCAAACTGATACTGTGAAGTTCACAAGAGTAATAAAAGTACAGAAATATACATTAATTTTCAACAATTAATCTTTCTCATTGTTAATAACCTTGCCATGATCTAATGGGGCTGTACTGGTTTATGTCATCTGTTCAAAGATCTCTCTGATTTGTAACTGATTTTATACCCAGACTCACACAGTCCCACAGGTTCTCCCATCAAATCCACCTATGTTTCTGGTCTTAGAAAGGGTCAGGGGGGTTGGGGTGGTCTCCTCATCAATAGGGACATGAACGACAGTAACACCAAATCATCTTACTAAGAAACAAGGATCAATACTGCTTGTAGGGAACAAAATGAGGAAGAAGAAAATGTTTTAATTCCTCATCTTTCATTTGCAAGTAAATGTCTTACACTCTTTAATAACAGTAGAATAAATTCATCCCTTTGATTCTTTGTGTAATTCTTTATAATTTGCTGATTTTATATTACAATTATAATTTAATAATTGTAAATATATAAACTAGTTTTTTTAATTAAAAAATTTTTTTTTACAATTTTTAAAGGTTACTTTCCATTTATAGTTATTACAAAATATTGGCTATATTCCCTGTGTTGTACAATACATCCTTGAGCCTATCTTACACCCAATAGTTTGTACCTCCCGCTTCCTTCCCCTATATTTCTACTGCCCCCACCCCCGCCACTGGTAACCACTAGTTTCTTCTCTATAGCTGTAAGTCTGCTTCTTTTTTGTTATATTCACTAGCTTGTTGTATTTTTTAGATTCCACTTTTAAGTGATATCATACAGTATTTGCCTTTCTCTGTCTGACTTATTTCACTTAGCATAATGTTCTCCAAGTCCATCCATGTTGCTGCAAATGGCAAAATTTCATTCTTTTTTATGGCTGAGTAGTATTCCATTTTGTGTGTGTGTGTGTGTGTGTGTGTGTGTGTGTGTATATATCACATCTTCTAGTTTATTATTTGCAAAAGTAATATAATTGTAGAGGTTCAAACTGAATTAAAAAGCCAAAAAATAAACTCAAGAAGGTTGGAATTATATCATGAAGCATGGCATTTTACTGAATAGTTTCTCTACAAGTGTTTGCATTATATCAAATAATTTAATCAAGGATTTGTGGCCTCTGTATTGTTATACTATAAGTGACTTAATAGGAAGGGATTACTTTTGCCTGACATGTCAATTAGCATCATAAAGACATACATTCTTCAAAATCTCCACCTGGGGTATTAGCACTTTTTCATTTTGCATATAGTTGACGTTGCTCTTAAAAGCAGTAGATTTATCAAGACAGTATGGTACTGGCACAAAAACAGAAATATAGATCAATGGAACAGGATAGAAAGCCCAGAGATAAACCCACGCACATATGGTCAGCTTATCTTTGATAAAGGAGGCAAGAATATACAGTGGAGAAAAGACAGCCTCTTCAATAAGTGGTGCTGGGAAAACTGGACAGCTACATGTAAAAGTATGAGATTAGATCACTCCCTAACACCATACACAAAGATAAACTCAAAATGGATTAAAGACCTAAATGTAAGACCAGAAACTATCAAACTCTTAGAGGAAAACATAGGCAGAACACTCTATGACATAAATCACAGCAAGATCCTTTTTGACCCACCTCCTAGAGAAATGGAAATAAAAACAAAAATAAGCAAATGGGACCTAATGAAACTTCAAAGATTTTGCACAGCAAAGGAAACCATAAACAAGATGAAAAGACAACCCTCAGAATGGGAGAAAATAATTGCAAATGAAGCAACTGACAAAGGATTAATCTCCAAAATTTACAAGGAGCTCATGCAGCTCAATAACAAAAAAACAACCCAATCCAAAAATGGGCAGAAGACCTAAATAGACATTTCTCCAAAGAAGATATACAGACAGCCAACAAACACATGAAAGAATGCTCAACATCATTAATCATTAGAGAAATGCAAATCAAAACTACAATGAGATATCATCTCACACTGGTCAGAATGGCCATCATCAAAAACTCTAGAACCAATAAATGCTGGAGAGGGTGTAGAGAAAAGAGAACACTCTTGCGCTGTTGGTGGGAATGTTAATTGATACAGCCACTATGGAGAACAGTATGGAGGTTCCTTAAAAAACTAAGAATAGAATTACCATACGACCCAGGCATCCCACTACTGGGCATATAACCTGAGAAAACCATAATTCAAAAAGAGTCATGTACCAAAATGTTCATTGCAGCTCTATTTCCAGTATCCAGGACATGGAAGCAACCTAACTGTCCATCAACAGATGAATGGATAAAGAAGATGTGGCACATATATACTGGAATATTACTCCAATATTCCATAATAATGGAATATTACTCAGCCATAAAAAGAAACGACATTGAGCTATTTGTAATGAGGTGGATAGACCTAGAGTCTGTCATACAGAGTGAAGTAAGTCAGAAAGAGAAAGACAAATACCATATGCTAACACATATATATGGAATTTAAGATTTAAAAAATGTCATGAAGAACCTAGGGGTAAGACAGGAATAAAGACACAGACCTACTAGAGAATGGACTTGAGGATATGGGGCAGGGGAAGGGATAGCTGTGACAAAGTGAGAGAGTGGCATGGACATATATACACTACCAAACGTAAAATAGATAGCTAGTGGTAAAATAGATAGCTAGTGGGAAGCAGCTGCATAGCACAGGGAGATCAGCTCGGTGTTCTGTGACCACCTAGAGGGGTGGGATAGGGAGAGTGGGAGGGAGGGAGATGCAAGAGGGAAGAGATATGGGGACATATGTATATGTATAACTGATTCACTTTGTTATAAAGCAGAAACTAACACACCATTGTAAAGCAATTATACGCCAATAAAGATGTTAAAAAAATGCAGTAGATTTAGTAATAATTTAGTCTGTTGTCATTCAGAGAGCCGGTAGTGGTAGTTAAAAGAAGAAACCCAACTGTGCAACAAAAGTGTCACAAACACAGAAACAATGCTGTGCATTTAAAATCCATCAGATAAAAGTTTGGAGGAAATAATAAGACCCTGGGAAGTCGTAGCACTGCATTTCAATTTCTCCATCTCATTTATGTCTATATTAGCTATAAATTAAGTCTGAAAGTTAAATCTGTAGCTAATTGTCCACTGAACATTTGGTATAAAATTTCACAAGTATGTGTCCTTTTCTGGGATAATGTATAGATCCACCTAAAATAATAATTATTTTATTATTAATAAATATTTATTAGTATTTTTATATCTAATAGTTACTGAGCACTTACTGTGAGCCAGGCACTGTTCTAAGTGCTTGACAAGTTAGTCAGCTAACCTTCCCAAGTATGAACTTTCTACTTTCATTTGTTAAAGGAGGTACAGAAAGATGAGATAACTGGCCTAAGTTCACACAGATTTTAAGGGGTAGGATTTCAGCTCCGGCAGTGGAAAAAATCAAATTTGCTTCAAAATCACATTCTCTAAAATGTCCTAAGTTAAAATAAGAATTAGAATATTATTTATATTACACTTTATATGTTACCAAGTTTATTCAGTCCTATAACCAAGCATTATAATCCCAGTTTTGTTGGTGAAGAAATTAAGATTTGTTACTAAAGTTCATAACTGCAGACATAGTAGTAGAAAAATTACTTATTAATGAAAATGTTTACACTGAATACAAAATGTGTAGGTAAAAAATCTCATTTATCACTCTAAAATGAAAAAATGGTGGTTAAGCATTCCATAAAATGCAAAGAAAACTCAAACATCTATAGCTCTAAGATTTGACAACTAAAAACTTGTGTTGAAAATATTTTCCAGGTAATAAAAAGAACTGAAACAATTATTTCAATGTATATTACATTGGTCTCTTAGAGTTAGCACTGCAAAATAATTTTAAGATTCTAAATAAGCCCCATGAAACAGTTTAACCCGCACCACTGTTACACACTTTAATACTAACCTTCTCTCTGAATATCCAGGCAATTTTAAAATCCTTGGCTTCTCCCCCTTTGTAAAGAAGATCTTTTAACAATACCTCTCTTTAAATTGAGGTATTTCAAGTTAAAGAAAGATGTTTCTATAGCTTGCCCATCACCCACATAGTGGTTCTGAAGTTGTCCCTGAAGGGCTTACCTTTGAGTTTATTGTGCTCAGAGTCCGCTGGGAAGAGGGAATCTGGAAAGAGCTTGGGGAAGGTGAGTCCTGCATACTTGGGCCGATTCTCCACATAGTTTCTTACTGTGGGTTGCAGTTTCTTCATGAATTCTGGGCATGGTGTTCCTAGTTGCTCAATTACCTTGTTCCACTGGTCAATATCTGAGAATTGAATAGTTAAGGGCAAAAACAAGTGTAGGCCACTAGCGCTTGCCTTTCACTAGTTGGGAGACTAACTGCTTCTCAGAATCCCGAGCAGTCATCAACACAAATGGAGTTTTAATAAACAACAAAGGACAGAAATATAAAATCAGATTGTCAGGCAGTGAATCCTCTTGGAATTTTAAATTCACTTTTGGAACATATACACTTTTGGGGAATTAGCATTACTTAAAATAGGATATCATGAAATAGTCTTTGGGTTGTAAAGATGAAAAGATATTTAAATAACACAAGAAGAATTTCTCCTCTTGAGCTAAACTTCTGTATAACCATGTGATTTGGAAGACAAAAAAATATAAAGACATATAATAATATTATCATGAAATTACTTCCATCATTTATTTTCTAAAAATGACAAATACACAAATATTTTATAAGATTTGTTTATATTTTTCTTAAATTCTTTTTAAGGTTTTTTTCTTCTGTTCTCTATCAAATGGGAAATTTCATTATCTGTTAATGTTTTCCACTCATATGCATTACAAATAGGGTCAATCTAATTTTTGATAGTAACTCACTAATTCTTTACCAAAGACTTAAAAAAAAAAATTCTCTTTATCAAAGTAGTTGCAGTTTCATACCTATTTACTTACTTCTGATAATAGTGCCCTGTATCCCTGAATATTGGGGATATGAGGGTAAACATAGGATGTTCAATTTAAAACAGATTTCAACCAAGTGCATGTGTTTCAAAAGTATGTTAAGCATAGGGAATTCTACAAGAAAAATAAATATTACCTCTCTATGAAAGTTAATACTTTACAAAACTGGGGGGGGGGTCTCTCACAGACATACCCACTGATTGAGATTTTCTTTATCATCTATCATTGATATTTGATATGCCAGAGCCTTGAGAATGATAAATACCTGTGAAAACTCTGAAGAGCCAACTGGAAGAAGTTGATTTCTAACAGATTTCCTTGCCACGTGTCAATGAATGATGGAGGCCTTAGAAATTCTTAAATCCAGTACCACAGGCAGTATACTCTCCTATGTTGTTTATTCTACTACTCTACCTTTAGTGTAAAGTTAATTAATTCATTTCTGCTAATGTAATTTGTGACAGTTCAGGTAACTTTACCATAATATTACTTAATTGAGATTCATAAAATCTTTACCCCAGCTATTCCATAGGGTTGGACTAAAAAAGATGGGCAGTCCTGACAGAAGACAAAATTAACTATATTCAGCCAAAATAAATATATAATGCAAACAATGTAGATAGGTGATTGAACAAAGATAAAATCAAGCTAATTTGCAAATTCTCTTCTATTTCCCTTATAATCTAGCTGAATAAAGTTTAAATTATTACATAGCCTCTCAAGTATGGGGATGAAAAAAATACATGATTGTGTAATATCAAGAAATGGAGTAAAAGTGGGAAAAACTGAAGAATATTCCTTTACAAAATGATAGGAATAATTTAAAAAGAACACATTTCAATAAAAATTAATCTAAATTACCATGTGCCTGAGAAAGTGAAAATCATTAGAAATAAACTTAAAAAATTTCAAAAGATTAGAGTTAAAAGTTACTCTTAGACAAAAACTTATGTTAGTACTATGGATATAGGTAAGCTAGAATGACTTAGATATATTTAAATAGAAAACATTAATACAGTTAAATAAATCTCAGTGCTTACATTGTAAATTATGAAAAGAGATCTATTCTTTAATACAGTTAAGTTATCACGTCCTAACAAGCCATCATTTAATCATCGGTCAAGCTTCTTTAGGATTCTGAAGATTTGATGTCAAACTAAAAATAAGGGCAAAGAAGCTGTCAGATTTTCTGTAAAGGAGTCTTTTAACAAAGGTGGCAAAATACTCCCAACACACTACTATAGTGACATTTAACTAGCAGTATACAGTTATTTAGTTAAAAAGTGATTGCTTTTAAAGTAACATTCCCAAAACAATTACATGTTATTTTTACAGTAAAGTTTAAGAAGACTCAAATATTTTGGAATTAATTAAACAAGGACTATTAAAATATTTCTTATTACAAGTTATAATTAAAATCTATAGAAGCACTCAGCACATTTTCCTACCTTAAATTGCTTTTTAGATTAAACACTATTGTGGTCCTTGATGTAATGGTTTACGAAAAAGAAGGGAGGGGAGAATCTTTATTACTGACAATGAAATAATTGAATGTTCTAACTGCAAATATGTGGTATAGTCATCTTTAAAATTGTGTGCCTCTATTTTAACCAATCCATTTCAGGTTCTTTCTTCACAAAAACATGACTAGTATATTTAAGTAGTAAGTATTTGTTTTCCAGATGTTCACAGGATTGCAAACAACTTCGTCCACTATCCTTAGTTAACCACACTGATTTTTCTTTATAATCATAATTAACCAAATATAAGCCATGACTGGAAGTAATGTCTCCTGGCTCCAAATCCAGTCCTTGTTCCAAGGATTCCAGTAAGAAAAAGAGCAAGTTTGGAACTGATGTGTTAAAAATTGCTTTAATTTGGCCATAAAATTGATGGTATGTTTGTCACAGGCAATTCCTCTTAAAAAGTGCCTCTGAAACTGCTTACCTAGTCTATTAGGTCAACATATCCACATAAAACAATTAATTTTATTAATATTTAAATAGAAAATAAGGTGATGCATTTTTCAAAGAAATTTTTTAATCATCAGATTTCCACAATGATTTTATTTTTAAAAATACATAAAATATTAACTAGTTTTTTATGATTATGTGCTAATGTTAGCATAGTAAATTTTTTTTAAAAGAATGGCCAAAATTATTTTTGCAAAAGGATTTATTTGTTTTAGAACACTAATAAGTCATCATTTTTCTATTATATGGGTAAGGATGTGATTCCTTACAGATTCCAGCCTGTGTAGTTATCAAAAAAGCAATAAATATATTTTTTAATATACTTTAATATATTTTTAAATATTTTGATCTACTAGTTCAGAAATTATCATACAACTTAATTATCAAAGGTACTTAATAAAAATTTTAAAATGTCATTTAATAGGAATCACTTGACAATATCCTCTAGTTCTAAATTCACTACATAAAAAATAGTCATATTACAAAAAGTTTGATTTTATAGAGTATAATGATAAGATAATGTGCAAATATTGACCACTACTAATGTCTTCAATAAATAGTATTGTAATAGAAGAATGAGGCAAAATAAGTATGGATTGTAAAAATGATTATCTGAAATCCTAAGATTAAAAATTATTCCAGGGCTTCCCTGGTGGTGCAGTGGTTGGGAGTCTGCCTGCCAGTGCAAGGGACATGGGTTTGAGCGCTTGTCCGGGAAGATCCCACATGCCGCGGAGAAACTGAACCCGTGTGCCGCAGCTGCTGAGCCTGTGCTCTGGAGCTCGCCAGCCGCAGCTGCTGAGCCTGCATGTCACAACTACTGGGGCCCGTGCTCCGCAATGGGAGAGGTCACCTCAGTGGAGGCCCACACACTGCAGTGGGGAGTGGGCCCTGCTCACCGCAGCCAGAGAAGGGCCCGTGCGCAGCAACGAAGACCCAACGCAGCCAAAAGTAAAATAAATTAAAAAATAAATAAAATTTAATAAAAATTATTCCAGCTAATTCTTGTCAGTTAGCCAAGAATTTACATTTAATGTCCTCATTTTAGGTTAACTTCCTTGGTTGAGGAAATTTCTAAAATATGTAACAAACTGCCTTGAACCTAATGTATGAAATTACTCATACATTATTTTCTTATTATTTTCTAGGTATTTGGGGTCATAATTTACACTATGCACATTTAAACTTTCAGAAGCTACTAAGTGGAATCATAAAGCGTTGTTTAATGACCTCATTCTACTATGCCCTTTGAATTACTGTATCTTCTTTTCATGTTTTTTTCTTCATTGATTACTTTTTGCTATGATGAATATGGTTTCCAGAGTTGACACCATCAAGAATTCAGACTTGCTTTCTACTCTGCCCTAAGCCTTATATTCAATATTCTATGCAAAAATTTTCTGACATCTATTTGCAACTTAAAGAATATCAGTGTTTGTTCCCAAATTCTTAACTATGTTTTTAAAAATAATATTGTTTAAGAGCACTGTCTGTATAGAAAAGTTCCAGGAGAGGCTACTTAATCTTGCAAGCCAACTTGCTGCCTGGTTGGCACTGCATTGTGTATTACTGTGTGGCTTTATGTTAGCCTTGTATTCATGTCTGCAATAAGGAAGTGGAGGTATGCATGTCATGTGTTAGGCATCATGATATAAAATTGTTGTTCCCAAACTGAATATTCATAACATAGGGAACTTATAAAAATACAGATCACTCCCCTCTACTCACTGATCTACAAGATTCTGAGTGCATATGCCTGAGATGATATCATTAAGAAACACCAATAGTAATTGCAATCCAGATGACCCCTGGACTCTATTTGAGAAATACGAACAATCTCTTGTGAATTACTAAGCCCAGATTTAAGAATAAAGTACTAACCTGTTTCAGTTTTATGACACAAATTAGAATAGGGTCAATTTCACCAAAAGATTATTCCATACCTATTTGCTATGGAAAACTTAGGGGTTGTCAACTTGGAAATATTTCAGGGAAAGAAAAATCCTAATATATGTTCCTTTTCCCCATGTCACTTTCCTGAAAAGACCATGGGAAATTATGACAAGTAGGCTCCATGCAGAGAAAGAGGGGTTCTACCCATCCACATCTAGGGAAAGATCAAAATTATATGTTGCTATCATAGATGTATATGGGGTGATATAATATCATATTATATGGGGTGCTACTCATGTGAAGTATAAAAGCTATTCAATATAAAGTTCAAAATATTTGCCAATTTATTTTCCAGTAATTACTCCATATTGCTCTATAATAAACTTTGTTCTCAAAAGAACTCTCAGTTCCAAGACATTGTAAAAATCAGGATAGAGATATATATATATTCATAAGATATAGGTCTGGATTCAGATTTTCATGGTTATGTCTTGAGTTGTTTTGTTACTTTAAAAATATTTTTACTCTTTTTTATTTGAAAATGTCATTTTCCTCTCAAAAGTCCCCCTCAAATTCTAGTAATATGAAATATGAATAAGTGACTTAATGCACAATTGTAACTAACGTCTGTTTTCATTATAAATGAGCACAGGAAGAGGAAATATTACAAGCCAAAACACACTGAAAAACTCAAAGCTGACAATTTGAGTTAAAGGCTATTTGTTCACTGGCAGCAGATTGCTCATGGAATACTGTGGGACATGAGATATCCAAAGGCTGATATTTGAAGCATGATGTACATGCATCTCAGTATAAACTATTTCATCTTATAAATCTATTTAATATTGTAATCTATATTTACTTAAAAGCAAAAAATGGAGAGATATTTCACATATAAGCAAATCTAATATACATTAATACAAGTCACAATGTAGAATTTTCATTAAGCTATTGAAGGTTAATCTTTGGGGCCACTCATTTGTACAGGTCCCTTGCAAAACTCTGTGCCTAGTTTTGTATTTGTAATATTAATATTTTTTTACATAAAACCCGCCTCCAATTGCATGATATTCTGGCCTCACAAAAGCCAGATCTGACTCTACCTGTATTTTGAAACTGGAAGAGGTCTTGGAGATCATTTAAATTGACCTCTGTATTATGTAGATGAAAAATATCAAGGTCTTTTAAAATTGGTAATTAAAATGACTTTAAACAAAGGAGCTCATACAAACAGCTCCAAACACTAAAAGAATTACAGAATGCTATTTAACGGGAGTTTTGGTGACTCTGTACTCTGCTCTGTGAGACCCTCCCTGAAAGATTACATCCATTTCTGGGTATAACACTATATAAGAAAAAGGTTAAGAAGGGACAATGAAGTTTATAAGGTAAAAAGAAAATGCTATATGAGGCATACTTGATAAAACTTTTTATGTTTCAACTCAAAAAGGAAGGAGACAACCCCCCCCCACCCTAGCACTTTGATCCCTCTTATCCTTTAGCTGTTATCACCTTCTAATATATTGTGCCTTCTATTTTAAATTTCATGATGACAAGGATTTTCATCAGTTTGTTTACTTACATATCTGTAGATATAAGCACATAGTAAGTGCTCAAAAATATTTGCTGAATAATTGAATGTCTACTTTATGTCCAATTACAGTTTTTTCATGGAGATAATGTGAAGAATAGTGGAGAGAAGGTATTCAAAGCAACAAAAGCTGAGAAATTCCAGGAACTGGAGATAGGCTGGAATTCAGACAACACAGTGAATCCCAAGAGATAAATAAAAAGAAATCCAAACCTAGTCACATAGGAGAGAAACAGCAGATAACCAAAGACCAAGAAAAAGGACAGATTATGTCCAAAGATGACTATCACACTGACAGCTAATTATTCACCAGTAATATTGAAAACAAAAAGCCAGTGGAATAACACTTTTAAAATGTTGGAAGAAATAGCTGTCAATCTAAAATTCTATATCCAAAGCTCTCATTCAAGTAAGGGAACACCAATCAAAAAACAGAGTTTTATTGTCAAAGACTCCCATTAAAGGATGTACTTCAGAAGGAAAGAAAATAATCTCAAAGTAAAGGGCCAAATTGCAAGAAATAGTGATAAACCAAGAAAATGATAATCAGAAGGATGAATCTAAACAAACTCTAACTGTATGCAATCCAATGATAATATTGTCAATTTATGAGGCTAAAAGAAGAGAATTAAAATACTGGGCATAGAGAGCATATGTAAATTGGTATAGTAATGATCTAAATTATGAACATATGCTAAGATTCTTGTGTGTTCAGCAGAAGGATAAAAATTGTCTGAATTAAAACAGGAATTCTCCACAAATTGAAATACAGATTCAATACAATTCCAATATAAATACCAATAGGGATCATTTTACAGAAGTTAGCAAGCCAATCTAAAATATTTGAGGAAGAGCAACAGTTCATTAAACACTAAGCTACTTCTGAAGATGACAAAGAAGTCAGATATTTACCCTACCTGATATGTGTATAGTGTACATCTGTATTCATTAAGAAAGGGTAGGAGGAGCTTCAACATGGCGGAAGAGTAAGACGCGGAGGTCACCTTCCTCTCCACAAATGCATCAGAAATACATCTACATGTGGAACAGCTCCTACAGAACACCTACTGAACTCTGGCAGAAGACCTCATACTTCCCCAAAGGCAAGAAACTCCCCACGTACCTGGGTAGGGCAAAAGAAAAAAGAATAAACAGAGACAAAAGAATAGGGACGGGACCCACACCAGTGGGAGCGAGCTGTGAAGGAGGAAAGGTTTCCACACGCTAGAAGCCCCTTCACGGGTGGAGACTGCGGGTGGAGTACGGGGAAAGCTGCGGAGCCACGGAGGAGAGCGCAGCAACAGGGGTGCAGAAGGCAACGTGGAGAGATTCCCGCAGAGGATCAGTGCCGACCAGCACTCACCAGCCCGAGAGGCTTGTCTGCTCACCTGCCAGGGCGGGCGGGGGCTGGGAGCTGAGGCTCGGGCTTCGGAGGTCGGATCCCAGGGAAAGGACAGGGGTTGGTGGCGTGAACACAGCCTGAAGGGGGCAAGTGCGCCACAGCTAGCTGGGAGGGAGTCTGGGAAAAGGTCTGGAACTGCCAAAGAGGCAAGAGACTTTTTATTGCCTCTTTGTTTCTTGGTGCACGAAGAGAAGGGATTAAGAGCACTGCTTAAAGGAGCTCCAGAGATGGGCGTGAGCCGCGGCTATCAGCGCGGACCCCAGAGATGGGCATGAGACGCTAAGGCTGCTGCTGCCACCACCAAGAAGCCTGTGTGCAAGCACACGTCACCATCCACACCTCCTCTCCCAGGAGCCCATGCAGCCTGCCACTGCCAGGGTCCTGTGATCCAGGGACAACTTCCCCGGAGAACACACGGTGCACCTCAGGCTGGTGAAATGTCACCCCAGACTCTGCCACTGCAGGCTCGCCCCGCATCCGTACCCCTCCCTCCCACTGGGCCTGAGTGAGCCAGAGCCCCCAATTCAGCTGCTCCTTTAACCCCGTCCTGTCTGAGCAAAGAACAGACACCCTCAGACGACCTACATGCAGAGGCGGGGCCAAATCCAAAGCTGAACCCCAGGAGCTGTGTGAACAAAGAAGAGAAAGGGAAATTTCTCCCAGCAGCCTCAGGAGCAGCGGATTAAATATCCACAATCAACTTGATGTACCCTGTATGTGTGGAATATCTGAAGAGAAAACGAATCATCCCAAATTGAGGAGGTGGACTTTGGGAGCAATGATATATATTTTTTTTCCCCTTTTTCTCTTTTTGTGAGTGTGTATGTGTATGCTTCTCTGTGTGATTTTCTCTGTATAGCTTTGCTTTTACCATTTGTCCTAGGGTTCTGTCATCAGTGTTTTGTTTTTTTTTTAGTATAATTTTTAGCACTTGTTATCATGGGTGGATTTGTTTTTTGGTTTGGTTGCTCTCTTCTTACTTTCTTTCTTCTTTTTTTTTTTTAACTACTTAAAAATTATTTTTTAAATAATTCTCTTTTATTTTAATAAATATTTTATTTTATCTTCATCTTTCCTTCTTTCTTCTTTTTCTCCCTTTTATTCTGAGCCGCATGGATGACAGGCTCTTGGTGCACCAGCCAGGTGTCAGGGCTGTGCCTCTGAGGTGGGAGAGCCAAGTTCAGGACACTGGTCCACAAGAGACGTCCCAGCTCCACGTAATATCAAACAGCAAAAATCTCCCAGAGATCTCCATCTCAATGCAAAGACCCAGCTCCACTCAACGACCAGCAAGCTACAGTGCAGGACAGCCTATGCCAAATAACTAGCAAGACAGGAACACAGCCCCATCCATTAGCACAGAGGTTGCCTAAAATCATATGAAGGCCACAGACCCCCCAAAACACACCACCAGACGTGTACCTGCCCACCAGAGAGACAAGATCCAGCCTCATCCATCAGAAAACAGGCACTAGCTGCCTCCAACAGAAAGCCTACACAACACACTGAACCAACCTTAGCCACTGGGAACAGACACCAAAAACAACAGGAACTACGAACGTGCAACCTGCAAAAAGGAGACCCCAAACACAGTAAGTTAAGCAAAATGAGAAGACAAAAAAACACACAGCAGATGAAGGAGCAAGGCAAAAACAGACCAGACCTAACAAAGGAAGAGGAAATAGGCAGTCTACCTGAAAAAGAATTCAGAGTAATAATACTAAAGATATCCAAAATCTTGGAAATAGAATGGAAAAAATACAAGAAACATTTAACAAGGACCTAGAAGAACTAAAGAGCAAACAAGAAGTGATGAACAACACAATAATTGAAATTAAAAATTCTCTGGAAGGAATCAATAACAGAAGAACGGATAAGTGACCTGGAAGATAAAATAGTGGAAATAACTATTGCAGAGCAGAATAAAGAAAAAAGAATGAAAAGAATTGAGGACAGTCTTAGAGATCTCTGGGACAACATTAAATGCACCAACATTCGAATTATAGGGGTCCCAGAAGAAGAAGAGAAAAAGAAAGGGACTGAGAAAATATTTGAAGAGATTATAGTTGAAAACTTCCCTACTATGGGAAAGTTAATCAAGACCAGGAAGCACAGAGAGTCCCATACAGGTTAAATCCAAGTAGAAACATGCCAAGACACATATTAATCAAACTATCAAAACTTAAATACAAAGAACACATATTAAAAGCAGCAAGGTAAAAACAACAAATAACACACAAGGGAATCCCCATAAGGTTAACAGCTGATCTTTCAGCAGAAACTCTGCAAGCCAGAAAGGAGTGGCAGGACATATTTAAAGTGATGGAGGAGAAAAACCTACAAACAAGATTACTCTACCCAGCAAGGATCTCATTCAGGTTTGATGGAGAAATTAAAACCTTTAAAGACAAGCAAAAGCTGAGAGAATTCAGCACCACCAAACCAGCTTTACAACAAATGCTAAAGGAACTTCTCTAGGCAGGAAACACAAGAGAAGGAAAAGAACTACAATAACAAACCCAAAACAATTAAGAAAATGGTAATAGGAACATACATATTGATAATTACCTTAAATGTAAATGGATTAAATGTTCCTACCAAAAGACATAGACTGGCTAAATGGATATAAAAACAAGACCTGTATATATGCTGTCTACAAGAGACCCACTTCAGATCTAGGGGCACATACAGACTGAAAGTGAGGGGGTGGAAACAGATATTCTATGCAAATGGAAATCAAAAGAAAGCTGGCGTAGCAATTCTCATATGAGACAAAATAGACTTTAAAACAAAGATTATTACAAGAGACAAAGAAGGACACTACATAATGAACAAGGCATCAATCCAAGAAGAAGATAGAACAATTGTAAATATTTATACACCCAACAGAGGAGCACCTCAATACATATGGCAAATACTAACAGCCATAAAAGGGGAAATAGACAGTAACACAATAATAGTAGGGGACATTAACACCCCACTTTCAACAATGGACAGGTCATCCAAAATGAAAATAAATAAGGAAACACAAACTTTAAATGATACATTAAACAAAAAGGACTTAATTGATATTTATAGGACATTCTATCCAAAAACAACAGAATACATATTCTTCTCAAGGAACATTCTCCAGGATAGATCATATCTATCATAAATAAAGCCTTGGCAAATTTAAGAAAATTGAATTCATATCAATTATCTTTTTTGACCACTGTGCTATGAGACTAGATATCAATTACAGGAAAATATCTGTAAAAAATTACAAACACATGGAGGCTAAACAATACACTACTTTATAACCAAGAGATCACTGAAGAAATCAAAAGGAAATCAAAAAATACCAAGAAAAAAAGGACAATGAAAACACGATGACCCAAAACCTGTGGGACGCAGCTAAAGCAGTTCTAAGGGGGAAGTTTATAGCAATATAATCCTACCTTAAGAAACAAGAAACATCTCAAATATACAATGTAAGCTTACACCTAAAGCAATTAGAGAAAGAAGAACAAAAAAACCCCAAAGTTAGCAGAAGGAAAGAAAGCATAAAGATCAGATCGGAAATAAAGGAAAAGGAAATGGAGGAAACGATAGCAAAGATCAATAAAACTAAAAGCTTGTCCTTTGAGAAAATAAACAAAATTGATAAACCATTAGCCAGACTCATCAAGAAGAAATGGGAGAAGAATCAAATCAATAGAATTAGAAATGAAAAAGGAGAAGTAACAACTGACACTGCAGAAATACAAAGGATCATGAGAGATTCCTACAAGAACTCTTTGCCAATAAAATGGACAACCTGGACGAAATGGACAAATTCTTAGAAAAGCACAACGTTCTGAGACTGAACCAGGAAGAAAAAGAAAATCTGAACAGACCAATCACAAGCACTGAAATTGAAACTGTGATTAAAAATCTTCCAACAAAAGGAAATGATAGCAGAGATAAATAAAACTAAAAGCTGGTTCTTTGAGAAGATAAACAAAATTGATAAACCATTAGCCAGACTCATCAAGAAAAAAAGGGAGAAGACACAAATCAATAGAATTAGAAATGAAAAAGGAGAAGTAATAACTGACACCGCAGAAATACAAAAGATCATGAGAAATTACTACAAGCAACTCCATGCCAAAAAAAATGGATAACCTGGAAGAACTGGACAAATTCTTAGAAATGCACAACCTGCCAAGACTGAATCAGGAAGAAATAGAGTATATGAACAGACAAATCACAAGCACTGAAATTGCAACTGTGATTAAAATTCTTCCAACAAACAAAAGCCCAGGACCAGATGATTTCACATGCGAATTCTATCAAACATTTAGAGAAGAGCTAACACCTATCCTTCTCAAACTCATCCAAAATATAGCAGAGGGAGGAACACTCCCAAACTCATTCTACGAGGCCACCATCGCCTTGATACGAAAACCAGACAAGGATGTCACAAAGAAAGATAACGATAGGCCAATATCACTGATGAACATAGATGCAAAAATCCTCAACAAAATACTAGCAAACAGAATCCAACAGCACATTAAAATGATCACACACCACGATCAAGTGGGGTTTATTCCAGGAATGCAAGGATTCTTCAATATATGCAAGTCAATCAATGTGATAAACCATATTAACAAATTGAAGGAGAAAAACCATATGATCATCTCAATAGATGCAGAGAAAGCTTTCGACAAAATTCAACACCCATTTATGATAAAAAGCCTCCAGAAAGTAGGCATAGAGGGAATTTTCCTCAACATAATAAAGACCATATATGACAAACCCACAGTCAACATCGTCCTCAATGGTGAAAAATTGAAAGCATTTCCACTAAGATCAGGAACAAGACAAGGTTGCCCACTCTCACCATTCTTATTCAACATATTTTTGGAAGTTTTAGCCACAGCAATCAGAGAAGAAAAGGAGATAAAAGGAATCCAAATCGGAAAAGAAGAAGTAAAGCTGTCACTGTTTGCAGATGACATGATACTATACATAAAGAATCCTAAAGATGCTACCAGAAAACTACTAGAGCTAATCAATGAATTTGGTGAAGTAGCAGGATACAAAATTAATGCACAGAAATCTCTGGCATTCCTATACACTAATGATGAAAAATCTGAAAGTGAATTCAAGAAAACACTTCCATTCACCACTGCAACATAAAGAATAAAATAGCTAGGAATAAACCTACCTAAGGAGACAAAAGACCTGTATGCAGAAAACTAGAAGACACTGATGAAATTAAAGATGATACAAATAGATGGAGAGATATACCGTGTTTTTGGATTAGAAGAATCAACATTGTGAAAATGATTCTACTGCCCAAAGCATTCTACAGATTCAATGCAATCCCTATCAAACTACCACTGGCATTTTTCACAGAACTAGAACAAAAAATTTCACAATTTGTATGGAAACACAAAAGATCCCGAAGAGCCAAAGCAATCTTGAGAACAAAAAATGGAGCTGGAGGAATCAGGCTCCCTGACTTCAGACTATACTACAAAGCTACAGTAATCAAGACAGTATGGTACTGGCACAAAAACAGAAAGATAGATCAATGGAACAAGATAGAAAGCCCAGAGATAAACCCACGCACATATGGTCACCTTATCTTTGATAAAGGAGGCAGGAATGTACAGTGGAGAAAGGACAGCCTCTTCAATAAGTGGTGCTGGGAAAACTGGACAGGTACATGTAAAAGTGTGAGATTAGATCACTCCCTAACACCATACACAATAATAAGTTCAAAATGGATTAAAGACCTAAATGTAAGGCCAGAAACTATCAAACTCTTAGAGGAAAACATAGGCAGAACTCTCTATGACATAAATCACAGCAAGATCCTTTTGGACCCACCTCCTAGAAAAATGGAAATAAAAACAGAATAAACAAATGGGACCTAAGAAACTTCAAAGCTTTTGCACAGCAAAGGAAACCATAAACAAGATTGAAAGACAACCTTCAGAGTGGGAGAAAATATTTGCAAATGCAGCAACTGACAAAGGATTAATCTCCAAAATTTACAAGCAGCTCATGTGCTCAATACAAAAAAACAAACAACCCAATCCAAAAATGGGCAGAACACCTAAATAGACATTTCTCCAAAAAAGATATACAGAGTTCCAACAGACACCTGAAATAATGCTCAACATCATTAGAGAAATGCAAATCAAAATTATAATGAGGTATCATCTCACACCAGTCAGAATGGCCATCATCAAAAAATCTAGAAACAATAAATGCTGGAGAGGGTGTGGAGAAAAGGGAACACTCTTGCACTGCTGGTGGGAATGTGAATTGGTACAGCCACTATGGGGAACAGTATGAAGGTTCCTTAAAAAACTACAAATAGAACTACCATATGACCCAGCAATCCCACTACTGGGCATATACCCGGAGAAAAACATAATTCTAAAAGGGTCATGTACCAAAATGTTCATTGCAGCTTTATTTACAATAGCCAGGAGATGGAAATAACCTAAGGGTCCATCATCGGATGAATGGATAAAGAAGATGTGACACATATATACAATGGAATATTACACAGCCATAAAAAGAAACAAAATTGAGCTATTTGTAATGAGGTGGTTGGACCTAGAATCTGTCATACAGAGTGAAGTAAGTCAGAAAGAGAAAAACAAATACCGTATGCAAACACATATATATGGAATTTAAGAAAAAAAAATGTTATGAAGAACATAGGGGTAAGACAGGAATAAAGACACAGACCTACTAGAGAATGGACTTGAGGATATGGGGAGGGGTAAGGGTAAGCTGTGACAAAGTGAGAGAGTGGCATGGACATATATGCACTACCAAATGTAAAATAGATAGCTAGCGGGAAGCAGCCACATAGCACAGGGAAATCGGGTCAGTGCTTTGTGACTACCTAGAGGGGTGGGATAGGGAGGGTGGGAGGGAGGGAGATGCAAGAGGAAAGAAATATGGGAACATATGTATATGTATAATTGATTCACTTTGTTATAAAGCAGAAACTAACACACCATTGTAAAGCAATTATACTCCAATAAAGATGCAAAAAAAAAAAAAATCTTCCAACAAACAAAGCCCAGGACCAGATGGGTTCACAGGCAAATTCTATCAAACATTCAGAGAAGAGCTAACACCTATCCTTCTCAAACTCTTCCAAAATATAGCAGAGGGAGGAACACTCCCAAACTCATTCTATGTGACCACCATCACCCTGATATGAAAACCAGACAAAGATGCCACAAAAAAGAAATCTACAGGCCAATATCACTGATGAACATAGATGCAAAAATCCGCAGTAAAATACTAGCAAACAGAATCCAACAGCACATTAAAAGGATCATACACCATGATCAAGTGTTATTTAACCCGGGAATGCAAGGATTCTTCAATATACGCAAATCAATCAATGTGATAAACCATATTAACAAATTGAAGGAGAAAAACCATATGATCGACTCAGTAGATGCAGAGAAAGCTTTCAACAAAATTCAACACGGATTTATGATAAAAAACCACCAGAAAGTAGGCATAGAGGGATCTTTCCTGAACATAATAAAGGCCACATATAACAAACCCACAGCCAACATCATCCTCAGTGGCAAAAAACTGAAACCATTTCCATGAAGATCAGGAACAAGACAAGGTTGCCCACTCTCACCACTATTATTCAACATAGATTTGGGAGTTTTAGCCACAGCAATCAGAGAAGAAGAAGAAATAAAATGAATCCAAATCGGAAAAGAAGAAGTAAAGCTGTCACTCTTTGCAGATAACATGATACTCTACATAGAGAATTCTAAAGATGCTACCAGAAAACTACTAGAGCTAATCAATGAATTTGGTAAAGTAGCAGGATACAAAATTAATGCACAGAAATGTCTTGCATCCCTATACACTAACAATGAAAAATCTGAAAGAGATTTAAGAAAACACTCCAACTTACCACTGCAACTAAAGGATTAAAATCTCTAGGAATAAACCTACCTAAGGAGACAAAAGACCTGTATGCAGAAAATTATAAGACACTGATGAACGAAATTAAAGATGATACAAACAGATGGAGAGATATACCATGTTCTTGGATTGGAAGAATCAACATTGTGAAAATGACTGTACTACCCACAGCAATCTACAGGTTCAATGCAATCCCTATCAAACTACCACTGGCAGTTTTCATAGAACTAGAACAAAAATTTCACAATTTGTACGGAAACACAAAAATCCCCGAATAGTCAAAGCAATCTTGAGATAGAAAAATGGAGTGGGAGGAATCAGGCTCCCTGACTTCAGGCTATACTACAAAGCTACAGTAATCAAGACAGTATGGTACTGGCACAAAAACAGAAATATAGATCAATGGAACAGGATAGAAAGCCCAGAGAGAAACCCATGCACTCATGGTCACCTTATCTTTGATAAAGGAGGCAAGAATATGCAGTGGAGAAAGGACAGCCTCTTCAATAAATGGTGCTGGGAAAACTGGACAGCTACATGTAAAAGAATGAAAGTAGAACACTCCCTAACTCCATAGACAAAAATAAACTCAATATAGATTAAAGACCTAAATGTAAGGCCAGACACTATCAAACTCTTAGATGAAAACATCGGTAGAACACTCTATGAAATAAATCACAGCAAGATACTTTTTGACCCACCTCCTAGAGAAATGGAAATAAAAACAAAAATAAGCAAATGGGACCTAATGAAACTTCAAAGCTTTTGCACAGCAAAGGAAACCATAAACAAGATGAAAAGACAACCCTCAGAATGGGAGAAAATATTTGCAAATGAAGCAACTGACAAAGGATTAATCTCCAAAATTTACAAGCAGTTCATGAAGCTCAATATCAAAAAACAAACAACCCAATCCAAAAATGGGCAGAAGACCTAAATAGACATTTCTCCAAAGAGGATATACAGATTGCTAACAAACACATGAAAGAATACTCAACATCATTAATCATTAGAGAAATGCAAATCAAAACTACAATGAGATATCATCTCACACCAGTCAGAATGGCCATCGTCAAAGTATCCACAAACAATAAATGCTGGAGAGGGTGTGGAGAAAAGGGAACCCTCTTGCACTGTTGGTGGGAATGTAAATTGTTATAGCCACTATGGAGAACAGTATGGAGGTTCCTTAAAAAACTAAAAATAGAACTACCATACGACCCAGCAATCCCACTAGTGGGCATATACCCTGAGAAAACCATAATTCAAAAATAGTCATGTACCAAAATGTTCATTGCAGCTCTATTTCCAGTATCCAGGACATGGAAGCAACATAAGTGTCCATCAGGAGATGAATGGATAAAGATGTGGCCCATATATACAATGGAATATTACTCAGCCATAAAAAGAAACGAAATTGAGTTATTTGTAGTGAGGTGGATGGACCTGGAGACTGTCATACAGAGTGAAGTAAGTCAGAAAGAGAAAAATAAGTACCGTAGGCTAACACACGTATATGGAATCTAAAAAAAATGGTCATGAAGAACCTAGGGGCAAGACTGGAATAAAGACACAGACCTACTAGAGAATGGACTTGAGGATACGGGTAGGAGGAAGGTTAAGCTGGGACAAAGTGAGAGAGTGGCATGGACATATCTACACTACCAAATGTAAAATAGAAAGCTAGTGGGAAGCAGCCGCATAGCACAGGGAGATCAGCTCGGTGCCTTGTGATCACCTAGAGGGTTGGGATAAGGAGGGGGGGAGGGAGGGAGATGCAATAGGGAAGAGTTATGGGGACATATGTATATGTATAACTGATTCACTTTGTTATAAAGCAGAAACTAACACACTGCTGTAAAGCAATTATACTCCAATAAAGACGTTAAAAAAGAAAAAAGGAAGGGTAGTAGTGGTATAGAGATAGACAAACAAGCCAATGGAACAGAATATAGAGCCCAGAATCTAATATCCCTTCCCCCAAAATGTGAAAACTTATAGGTCAATGAAGAAATAATAAGTTAGTCGGTAAATGGAACTGAAATCCCTCTTTCACATCATACACAAAAATCATTTCCAAGTGAACTAAAGGCTTAAATATAAGAGATTAAACTTTAAAACATCCACAGCAAAATTACAAGAGAATATAAAGGCATCAAAGGATTCTTTAACAAGACATAAAAATACATGAACTATAAAAAAATAAAATAAAAACAGATTGCCAAATTCTAAAATCACTGTACAATAAAATGGTAAAATAATCTAAATATAGGGAGAAGATATTTGCAACACATAAAATGGACAAAGATTAGGTACTGGAATAAATAAAGAACTCCTACTAATCTGTTTTTTAAAATACAATAGAAAAAAATTGTTTTAAAAAACTTTTAAACATATTACCAAGGGGGAAATACTTATGACCAATAAATAGGGAAAGATGCTTGTAAAGAAAATGTAAATAAAAGCTCCAATGAAATAGAATTTTATACCCAAGAGATTGCTAACAAATTTAAAAACAAACCTGACAAATATCAAGAGTTGGTAAGGATGTTGAGTAGACAGTTACGTTTATATACTTTTACTCTGGAAATCAATCTGATGTAACATAGTCAAGTTTAATATGTGCACACCTATGAGGCCATGCATTTATCATAAAGAACACTGTCCATGTGCTCCAGGAGACATATATTCATTGTTTATGAAAGCAAAACCAAAAACTCAATATATTCCAAAGTCTATTTATAGGAGAATGGATTTATTGTAGAATATTCATAGACTGGAATACTATACAGTAATGAAAATGAATGAACTATTTCTGATGCATCAACATGGATAAATCTTAAAAGTATAATATTAACTTAAAAAAAGCAAGTCACAAAATAATGATAGTACAATATGTAAAACAGATAAAACTAAATAATATGTTGCTTAGGGTTAAGTATGCATGTGGTAAAAATGTAAAGAAAGTCAAGGACATTGTAAAAACATGTCTTTAGGACTGTGGTGTCCTCTGAGGAAGAGAAAGGATATAATTGAGGAGGAGCACACAAAATAATTCAAAGGTATTGGTAATGTTCTACTTTTTAACCTGAGTGGTAGTATATGTTCGTTCATTTTATTGATCTTCTTCAAAAGCTGTGAATTTAATATTAATTCACTTGTGTAATATAAAATATTTTGTAATTTTTAAAGTAAAATTGTCTGCCAGGGTGAAATTCATTAGGAGATATCCCAATAGAAAAGTATCTCAATAGTTGAATTCTGACTCTTCTGCAGAAAGTTAAACACATTTAATTTGAATAAAATTCAATTAGTATGTATCTTAAAATACATCTATTAATAAAGTAGTATATAAATGAACTGTTTTGGGGTATCAATTTCTCAATGCTAAAAATACTGTGTTGAATTTGTTTAGGCATAAAAGATAAAGGGTATAAGACCTTATTAATATTTCAAGTTTTGCTGTTATTTTATATATTAAGAATATATGCATAGCTCATATTGCAAGGACTTTTATCAATCATTTATTTTGAGAATGTCTTCATATAAATAAGGATATGTTGATTAAAAATAATATGACTCCCTATGATATATTGTACAGATGTATACTATACATATTATATATCTAATAGATTTATATATGATTTTATTGCCACTTTTAGAAAAGTCATATTTAATAATAGGGAATTTTTAAAAAATAAGTAATGTCTTGCATTTTAAGAGCTTAATGTTATGATACTCAGTGTTCATAATTTGCTTGCTTGAAAAGTACTGATTTAAACTTACCTACATGTTTGAAATCATGAAAAGACCGCATCTTACAATGAGAGAAGACGCTTTAGAAAATAATTCCCATTTGCCCTTCAAAAAATTTACAAATGTATCCTTACACAAATGCTCCAGAAATGACCCAATATAAAAATATCAAGCTCAAGTATTGAAAAGACATCTAATATGAGACTTTTTAACATTAGCAGCAACCCAAAGGCTTACTTATAAGGGATTTTGACACCCAAGTTAAGAAATGATAACCAAGCAACTTCTTCCAAAAAATAGATTCTAAGAAATGTTAATCCGTACTTAATAACTCAGTTGTGGAAATCTGATTTGATTTTCTTTAACAGAAAATGAAGGAAAAGTAATGAAAATCAATCATTTTAATTTACACGTGGCAAATAATTCATTTCACTCATCAATTATTCAAGCATAATGAACTTCTGAAAAATCAGAGTACAGAGTTAACAGATTGAGTCTATTTTTATCAAATGTCTAAAATTAGCCAAAACTTAAGAACTGTTTCATGTTCATGTTCAAAGGCCAAACTCAAGTTTATAATTCATTGGGAATCAAAGAAATACTGTTTGTTTAAAATCTGGAGGAATTTAGTTTTTGTCACACCAACATATTTTTAAAGAGCATAAACATGAATGTGGCAAATTTATAGATGCTACTTAGTAAAATGCATATGTAGGAGACAATACTGCAATATAGACATAATTTTTTTAGAAATAAATGTGTGTCATATATGAAACTAGACAAAAGTTTTTAGTAAGAACAGAATTAAAAGTAGTGCAGCTTTATTTTTAACTAAACAAAACATTTCAGGTTAAGATTTTTATTCTACAAAAACTGAGTGCCTAACTCGGTCATTTTGTAAGTTGGTCCTTTAATTCATACAGAGAATATACGTATGCAACTATATATATGTGATATATTAATCCTCAGAGCAAATGGCTAATTATAATATGATTAGGCTATAATATTAGTAATTAGATTTACTTTAATTATACTTTAAAACACCATTACTATAGGCTTGATTTTGTTTTTGAATTATCATTTAAGTAATGATCATTTTATCTTTAGTATGGTGAGGATATAATATTTTCATAAATGACTACACGTAGGAGGATATTTAACTAACTAAAGAAAATAAGTTATTATAAACCCGTACACTAAATCACATTATCCATATCTTTTTAATACTGCAGAGCCTCTAGAATCTTTAATTGCTAATTATTAGCTGCTTAAGAGAGGATCACTTTTACTTATTCAAGTGATGTAAATTTGGTCTCTTCAGATATTTCATATAATCATTATTATTAATGAGGTTTTAATTATTGTACTTGCTAATAATGTGGAGAAAATAAGAGCAGGAATGGAGTTATTATTCCTAGAAATTAAGTAAATGAGAAAAATAATTTTAGAAGATCAATTTAAAAATGAAATTCGTATGAATGCTCTCTGATTATATGTTAATAATAAACCTATTACATTTGTGAGTACACATAAATCTAACTGATAAAAGATTTCCATGCCAAGTGAATATTTTTATGATATAAAAGCACAAATATTGTTTTAAACTAAAAGATTTTGTCATTTATTATCTAGCTATGAATATAATTTAATTTTAAAACATCTACAACAAAAGACAGTAAAGACTATATCACTGTCATTAATTTCATAGGACTAAATTAAGGCAGACCTTTTGATAACATGTTGAATGTTCCACATTTGATACTGTATTATCCACATAAGATCTTGCTAGGAGACAAGGTTACCCTACCATAATGCCAGCTGGTAAACATTTGATGTTGGAGTCTCCAGAATCCTTCTAATGGCAGTGAGAATATACCATCATCAGTATTGTATTGGACACCAAAAGGAATTGACTGAGAATGATACCCATAGAGACCACTGGCTGCTAAGAAGGATACGATCAGTGCCAGGAAACAGCACTGCACCTTTTATCATTTCTCCCATGATGCACCCTACTGACCACATGTCAACTGAAAACAAAAATGAAATGAAGATAAACAAGAAGACAGGAATAGAACAGCAAATAAATGAAAACACTTGCCTACCCATGCCATGGAGCAACAGTCTGACCTTTTGCTGACTGGATAAGAGGCCAGTCTTACAGTGCTTTAAAACAGTGGATGGGAAGAACACAAGAATGTCAGGACCCTTTCTGCTATGTAACAATGCCACTCAATGCCACCTAATGTATGATAATATTATTTTGCAATTATAATTCAATGATTAATTTAGTTTCTGATTTAAAAGGTCTCATTTGCATTCATCTGCTAGAATCCTACTGATTTGTATTGTAAATTATTTTAGATTGTGTTAATATGGGAAACATGCAAATTGGCTTTTCTTTCATTCTTTTGTATACTATACTTGGAGAAAAAAAAGAAAGAAAAGCTGAGCTGCCAGCAACCTCAGAAGAAAGGGTTTCTTTTATAAAACACACTTACTCTTATTTATAAATATGAATAAATTTCCAGAAGTGAAATGCCAGTCCAAGAATGAGTGTTTGGAATATGCTGGTTCAGTTTCATTGATTCCCATCAAAGGAGCATGCTTCTAAACTGGAAGCCTTGTCTTATCCTCATAAGCACGGTTGCTTTATAATGGTAAGAAATGCTGGCTTTCAAAACAAGGTGGTTTGACATGAAATGAACAACATGACTTAAAGAGGTGACACTTCTTCTGAGACTGTGAGTCAAAAGAAACCTGGAATTCAAGGTGAAATTACAGTGGTCTCTCTGCTATTGCCAGTTATCATCCAGAACTTAAAACCAGGAAGCTAGGGTAGAGGATACTCAGGAAGGGGCAAAATGGGGAAGCAAGAAAGTGAAATCTTTAACTATACTCGGTTAGTCACGTGTTCCTATTAAAACTCAGAAACAAAGATAGGTCATTCTTACGGGGGAAAATAACCTAGAAGAATAAGGGAAGTTGAGGGGGAACAAATAGGGAAAGGCATTAGGATAGCAGCAGCACACTGTAATTTTTCTCCAGTTAGTCTTCAAATTACATCTTGTAATTTGACAGTAACCTTACAGAATTCCTCATAAGATTCTTTCCAGTGTGAAAATCTCAGTCAGGTTAAACTCAAAGTTTCCAAAGTTTGACTTAACATCTAAACAGAGTGATCACTTCAAAGAAATGATTACACCTTTGAAGGTGATAAGCATACCCAGAGAAGCAAATTAGTTTTGCTTCCATTTTAGGAAAGCAAGTGACATGCAAAAATATCAGGGAAAGATAGAGCAAACAGTTGTGCATCCCTTTATTATTAATGCATTTGTAATTCCAGATAATATCTGTCTCACAAGAGGTTGGTATTGTAACTTGATTAAAGGGGAAAAAAAAAATCTCTGAAATGGTATTTGCTTTTCAATTGCAAATATTCTTATCATACTGTCCAAAGTGACCAGTCTAACTTGTTATTTACCATGTATCTATTTTTTATAGATATTGTGGGAGAGATAGGTAAAAAATATATAGCTATAAACTCAGTAAGCAAGTTTTCTCTTGCCTGCATCCATTCAAACATTTGGAAAAGGCTATTTCTGCCACAAACCTACCTGCTAGTTAGAAAACTTCTATTTCTATTTTTTATTTAATGCAAAAAAAATCTCTTCTATGTTATTTCTGGCAGAAACTCATTTTTTTCTGCTGCAGAACCAACTCCATTGCTTTCTAATTGTATAACCTTGGCCAAGTTACTTCATCTCTCTTTTCATCCTCTAAAATGTGGATGATAGACAGTATTTATCATGTAAAAATTTTTTAAGATGTTAAAGGATTATACCTGGTAAAGAGCCTTCCACATTTCGTGGTACATAGTAAGTTCTCAATAAATGTTAGTTATGTATCATCATGTATTATATATATATATAACTTATATTCATATATAAGTATGTGTATAAATATATACATATATAAATTATATACATATCTGCATATATAAATTATATGTTGGAATTAAATATATATAGCAAAGGCTCATTTATTTTATATTTATATAATATTATATTGTATCTTGTATTTATATATATAATTAAGAAAATTTTTCCAATGAGGGAAGCTTACTTACTGGGCAATCCTTTTCACTGCTGAAACAACTTAGAAAGGCATTCCACATCACAGCTGACTCTATGCAACTTCTCTCCATTATCTAAACAGGAATTACCCTGTTCCCTAATCGAAATAATAATCTTAAAATATGTGAATATAATCTATGATCTCCAACCACTATTCTAAAACTGGAAAATTTTCATCTTTCAGACTAAAATCCTTTGATTTTCACTCTCCCTCAGCTATGCCTTTAAACAACAGTAACAACAATAACAACAGATGACCTACATGGAACCTTAGTCCTGGTATTGCTTCAATATCAGTTGGTTCTAGACTGTTGTTGGTTTAATAACTGCTATATCTCCCAGTTCTCATTTGTGCGGCTCTGCTGGGTACAGATATTTCAAAGTAAAAGGAGAACAGTTTTGGAAGTTTATCTTCATGTCAGAAGCTAAAATAGACAATAGATCACAAAGCTTTCACATAAAAATAATGCAGAGAGATATAAACTCAAAATCTGAACTACTGATGAATATACTGAATTCCATTTTCTTTATTTAATGTATCTTTTCTGAGTAATAATGCCCTGGAAATCTCTCCAATTTCCAAATTCCATTTAACTTCCCTCAGGATTCACTATTCCTACAGACTATCCATGCTTATGCCATGGAAATGCTAAGCCTTGTGCCTGGAAATGATAAGCTCTATTATTATAAATTACAAAAGTAGAGTATATGCACATGAATTTATATAGATTTTTATTACTCAAGACAGGATGATTTCTCAAGAGAAAGCCATTGCACCAAATTTTATTAATTAGTCATCACAACTAAAACAGGAACTAGGCAATAAAAGAATTTGATACTAAATCTTGCTGGGACCAGGGGTAGTAGTAAGCCTTCCCTCATCCAATATGCATATCTGCTTATCAGGGTGAAACTGGATTATTCTATGAAAATTTCAAGATATTCCAATGAATACTGACTGTGAATAGACCTTAGAAGAAACTGGCAAATTCAATCACAGTTGGAAACTGGATTTTGATGCGTTCTGAGACAGTCTGATATGGTATTTGGGTCTCCATAAGAGTTTTGTACACTAATGCTGCCGAGGTAGAATTCTGGTTGCTTTTATGGTTCTGATTCATTACATTTCCCCTCTCATCATCAGTATTCCCAGAGGCAGAGAGCAGATTCATTTGCAACTGTGACAGGCAGAAACTGAGTCACTTTCCTTAGAAGGAATGTTAAGTAAGTTTTGGTGTTACTAAAATATGGTTATGTTTTATAGGTGAGAAAATCTCAAGTGTATTATTTGTCAGGCATTAGATTATACTAAATTATCTTTTTTCTACTCTAGCCAAGTGATAGAAATGATATAATATTGGTCGTGGCAGTTTAAATCTAAATAAAGAAAGCACTTTATTGCTACTTCCACACCCCAGTGGCTTGGACTGTGATCTATGATGGAATATTTTCTGGACCATGTGAGCGTCTAACCAGCAACCTGGCAGATGTTTCCTATCTAGGAGATTATGCAGCTCTGGTAACACAATTGTGAGACTACACTGTTTTTCTCCTTAACCTAATTATATCTTTATTTAGCATAGGATTCAGACAATGGGATTTGATAAATTTTCTTTCAATGAATACTTCAAAGTACAATAGGAAGAAGATTTAATATGGTTTTCTAGAATCTGAACATCATTTCTTTAAAAGTTTGTTTTAAAAGTTAAAATTTAATTAGATATTTTACAAAAGCACATTGTTTTAAACTTCAGCGCAAACATGGAATTATAAAAGGCTACTGATATGTATAAATAAAATGTGAATGTACCTACTTTGCACTTGTGAATCTCAGTAAAAAAATAAAAAAACATTCACAGAAAACAATGCTAAATATTCTAATTCCAGGAAACAGAGGAAGATTTTCTCCTTGAGACTACCTGTTTAACTTGCTTTTCTTTCTTTATGATTTCTATGGCATCATATTAATGGCTAACCTTTATTTTATAAATGTTATATCACTGATTTGCTTTTTTAACAAAACAGAAGAAAATCATTTAAACTTACAACAGAGGAGAATATCTTTAGCTTTATGTTAAATTATAAATAAAACTGTAGACTAATGAATTTTCAAAATATTCTTTCATAAAAAGAATATTTTACTGCAACAAAATATTTTAAATTGTCATCTTTAAAATCGTGTAATTCTGCAGTGTACACAAATAAGGAATTTAAAGAAATCCTGATGTTGAAAAAAATTTTTTTTCTTTAAACTTTTCATGTTCTGATGAATAAATAGTAAATGCTGGCTCTGGATGTCTCACATTATCACCAAATTAATTACAAGCTCCCTGAAGATTCGGGTAATTATCCTCACTTCATTCTGCGCATCAACTTGAAGAAGTGCTTTAGTAAGTGACAAACTATTCATTTTCTTTCCTTTTACTGTCTAATTCACAGATAATTTTGGTTTCTCATCACTTGAGAAATTTTTTTATTCTAGGTGGTCTTTTGGTTATTTCTATTTTTTTTAGTTTACCTAATTCAATTTGAAGGTTATTTGGGCCGGAGTGCCCCCAAACTAACTTCATACCATAAAAACTGAAGTTCCTTATCTTTTAAAGGTATTTACAGGTATGTGTATGTTTGTAAACATCTAATGTTTCATATATATCAAATGATATCATCACAGCAATCCTGTAAGGCAGGCAAAGGAGGTATTTTATAAAGTAAATTGAAGTTGGTAGGAGATGTCACATGACTAAAGCTAAGAGGACCAGAGTAAGTTCTTGTAGCCCTTATGCACTGGAGACTCATTTGACTGCTGAAGGGAGAAAGAGTCCATAATAGGTATCACTGTTCACAAACTTTGTCCTAAGGGCCAATCGGGCCAAGGGCAGTTTGAATGGAATAGAACAAGTAGTGACTAAGGAATGTGTTTTATTGTTTGCAGTTTTACCCCCTCAAGTAGTTCACTTTATTTTTGAAGATCTTTCAGTACTCTGCCTACAGAACTGTAGAGGGATAAGGAAAAATAATATGCTTTTAAACCTTTCTATATCCATTTCTGGGAGACAGGGGACTCCTGGGGGACGCAGCAGTCCTAGTGGAGCTTTGTCCATGGTCACTTAATAGCTCCTCTCCAAGGCATCAAGGAGTCAAGGTCCATCTCCTCAATTTCTTCCTTCTGTTCCACCCCCAAAGTCTGTTCTCTGTGTCTTCCCTTACTTTCTGCCCCCTTTCTGTGTATCTCTCTCAATTCCTTTTATCACCTTCATGCCTTATCCTGCCCTTTGTTACATTCTGGCCTACTCTAAATTTCTTGGGAGAGGGATTTTGCTCTTATAACTCTGTCCTCCTCCCATCTGTTCAGATCACCTCAGAATCTCCAGCTCCCATTCTAGTGATTCCCACCTTACTCTGATTTTCTCAAAGTAATAATAATAGAGAAGAGTATTCACAAATTCATGGTGAAAATATATTCTTTTTAGCAAATACAAAGAAAAAATTTGTCTTATTTTTTCAAATGTTTGTGATTATTGGCAATTTGCTTATGGGTGTGAAAGAATGACTAATTTTTACATCCCAATTTTATTTAAAGTCATAAATTATATATTATTTGAGATAACATTGTACTACCGTAATATTAGATAGAAGGTGCAGAATATAGCAATGTATTAGTTGCAAAAGTTTATTAGGAAGTAAGCAGAGTTATTTCAAAGAGGGAAGAAGGATTAAGAATATCTATCTGTGCTAGATGGATATAATAATCCACAACCTCCAATTTTTGTTCACCTTACTTTGATTATTCCCAATTTTCATTTGTTCAGGTTTAGAAAAGATATGATAGTCAGTTAATCTGAGGATGTTTTCTTCATTTCTTCAAATATATCTTTGGCAAATCATTCTCTGTTCCTTAATAACCTGGCTTCTTGGAAAGATTATATGTACATCCTTTTCTTTCTAACTGAAATTTCTCATGTTCTCAGAGGGAAAGGCAAGAGGCAGTGTTTTAGCAATCTGTCAGCTTTAATTGGAGATAATATGCTTGAGGTCCAGAAGTTTCAAATGAATATGGTGTGCCTATTTTTAACATTTCCCAGGTCCAGAGAACTTTGGCCAGAACTCAAAATAAAGGAATATCACAGATCTTGCTCAAAAAAGGTGCTACCATTTGAAGTATAATGGAAAACATAAGGTAGAAAAATATATTTAAAAGAAGCAGACTTAAGGAAAGAACTGGTATTATATGAAAACTATACTGGTATTATATGAGACTTCAGTAACCAAGAAAACAGCATGCCCTAGTTGGGTTTTGGGGTGGATGGAAGGAGTCAGGAACTAGATAGTCCTTTAAAAAAACAAAAAACAAAAAAAACTTCTAAGGAAGTATCATAAAACTGCTTTACTATACGTTATTATTAAAAAACCCCAAAATCTTAATGAAATATAAAGTCACTGATGCCTCTTATATGATCATTGGACTATGTAAGTAAAATAATGGACCTGGCATATTCATTGTTCTCTGGCTTGAAATTCATCATGGGCCCAAGAATTATTAATGATACTATATATTTTGTCAGCATATATGCTATGAAATAGGTTTTAATCATAAAACCATAATGAAAATTGAGTGTATAATAGTGTATGTTTATATAATTAAGAAACTCTTTACACAAGAAAAACAAACAATTTATAAATATTTCTTTGGATATTAAAAAAGCTAGCAAACTAATAAATCGAAAAGTAAATATGTATGTATGTAGGTTCCAACACTTTTAGTCATCAAGAAACTACCTTGTGATACCATCTGGATCGTATCAATAGTCAAGAAACCCACACAATGTTTCTCAAAATCCAAAACGTTAAATATAATTTTAACAGAGGAAAATAGCTAAAACTTTGGTCGTCAATGATAATTTCATAAGATTTTCCCAATTTTTCAAAGTGTTTTACCTTTACTTAGGGTCCAGATTTTAAAAAAGGAGCATTAAAAAGTTCTGTTCAGAGAGAGGAATAATGTTGATTATGATGATAGAGTATTATAACATCATTTTTCAGCTTCAGAGAAATTCAACAGAAATTACTCTGAATAATTCTAAGTGAATTATTCACTTAGATTGTTTTTTTAAGTCTCTGAAGAATTTTGGAAGTAGTCAAGGTATAAACTAGCATATACTAAAATTTGATATTACTTCCAGTAAATGCTGGAATCATTTCAATATGTTAAAATATTGGTATGATTCTTCTCCCTATAAATAAGCTCCATCAGCCCCCAAACTTGTGTCTGATCATCATGGCCTAGTGAAGTTACTTCGATGCTCTGATCCCTTTATTATTGGTAGAAAGCTCTAATCACAAAATGATAATAACTTCATATAAAAATTAATGAAACAATTCCACTCAAAAACATATAGTCCATGTAATCCATTGTTTAATAGGGATTTCTATGGTTTAGTTTAATTTTTAAATATAGTCATGACTAAGACATTAAATTATAATTTTAATTATAGGCAAAATGAATTCCAATGCATTTCATCTGAAAGTTATTTACCCATATTTAAGTAAAATTTAACTTAAGCAAGATATTTTCCACTATAATGACTTTATGTAACTTCCCCACTGACTTATAGGCCAGCAATATATGGCACTAGGCTATCAGATACCAGTAGTTTACATAATCATCACAGGAGATAAAGGAATACAGAATACAAACCCTTATCACAATCTACATTTTGTGTATTGGGGTTTATTTAATTTCTAGGACCGTATTTATCAAGGATATATGTTTTATGTATTGATATTTGCACAATTTACTTAAAAGTTCTAAACATTTTTCTAAAAAATAAACTAGGATAAAAGGAAAAACTGACCTCCAAGAGAACAATTTCTGGAAGAATGTAGAATTATCAGTATGATGCTATTATCTTTACTTGTTTATCTGAAGGGTATTTTGGGTTCAAAAGTGTTTTAATTTTTCCTAATTTTATTGGCTTTTAAATTTAATACTGCTAAAATAAGAGAAAAAGAACCCTGATAAATGCCTGAATAGCTAAATTAGATCTCAGAGAACCATGCTACATGGGAATCAAGTGACTGTAACAACAATGTCACACGGGAATGAGATATTTTGTAACATTTTGTCTTTGGGAATTGATTGAGAAGTTCTGGGTTTTTTCAATCTGAAATGTACTGTACCCCAAAGACAAAAGCACACACACATGCACACACACACAAATTCCTACTTTTGTATGAAATCAATACATATGAATGTGAATTACAATATTGTTCAAACCAACTTTGTATGTAATTGATTTGTATGTAATTGATCTGTATGTAATTGATCCTCAAAATAAATTCAATAACTAATTTAAAGTAAAATGAAATATTATCATTTAAATACATAATCAATATAAAAATTGAGATATTTTACATGTTTTCTTTTTATATCTTCAAAATCCAGTAGGCATTTTGCACATATAACACCTCTGAATTCAGACTAACCATATTTCAAGAGCTAATGTGGCTAGTCGTTACCTATTGGATAGTATAGTTGTAGAAGATGTCATTACTATTATATTACTATTTATATATATATTACTATTTAGAGAATATTTAGAGAATATCTTATTCATATACAGCAGAATAAATAAATGCCTACATTAAATGCATGGTCATTGTGGCATCAACTTTTTATTGTCAGATTTTTTTTTTATCATTGGCCTTTTCTTCTATTCCTACTAACTAACAATAATAATCTTTCTTACATTATAAGAGTTCTTAATAGAGCTTTCTTATTAGTCAAATACAATACTTAATAGTTATGGATCACATGTTTACTGCCAATTTCTAAAAACCTTCCAATGTAATAAATATATTGGACTCACTCTTGCATTATCATTGTTAAAGTTCTCAGTTGTTGTACTTAGATTTGCACAGTTGTGTTTAACAGGGTATTTCTGTATTTATAAAAATATTTTTTCTATTAATATGTAAACTTTCTTATTGATATATTATAAACACATATATGTGCCTTTGTTAAAGAGTGAACTTTTGATCCTTTCAGAAATATACAATCTCTTTTAATAATTCCAAATCAGAGATACCTGTTTAAGAAATTTCTGATGGAATCTAGTAGAAGACTAAGTGGTAGAACACAAATCAACCTGCTTTTTTTTTTAATTGACTATACTTCTCACATTGTATATTTCATTTCTTTAATTCTAAATTTCATTGGAAAAGCATGTCTAAATCACATCTCTAAGTCAGATGAGGAAAGCCTATTTTAAACCCACCTGACCTCCAGCAATTTGAATAATAATTATGATTTTTAAATGTGGAAGTTCTTGTTTGAAGGAAGATGTCCTATATTAAACTATTTAAGACTGGATATAGTGTCAAGAGTAATTCAAATCAATAAAGGTGTGGACAGAAGCTTAAGATGTCAGCAAGTAGAGAAATAATTATGCCTAAATTTGTTGCAGCATAAAATGGTTTTAGAAGGGAGATGGATAATACTTGCAAATAGTTACTGCTATTTTGAGTTACAGATAAGAAAGTTTAAGAAGAAAAAAACCCATTGAAAATTTAATTAAAACAAACCATTGAGGTATGTAGTCTTCAGCACTGGTCAGATTAGAGAAATAATCACTTTTTTTTTAGTCACAGTTATACCACTTACCCAACTTTTTGCTTCTATCTTTACTCTCCTGGCAAAATCATTATGTGTTTAAAGGGAGAGAGAACAAAACAGGTAAGGCTGCAGCAAAAAGGTACAAGGATACAGTCCCTTCCTGGAAAGAGGATTTTGTGGCGAACCATTTCTCCCATAATGCATCCCACAGACCATATATCCACTAGAATAAGAGAGAGGGAAGTGAAGAAAAGGGAGGAAAGTAAAGTTAACTAAGATAATTGATCTCTGAAGGAGAAGGAAAAAGAAGCGTTTGATTAGAAGGTACAAATTTTGTCTCCCACCAAAAGTTGGCCAAAAAGGTGAATTAAAACCAGCAATATAATATCACATAAACAACATCTAGTATAAGAACTCAAATTAATTTTTAAAGTTACTTTATGAGTGCCTTAGATTGCCCTTTAGTGCCATAAAATGGTAGCATGGAAAAGCAGCAGCTTAACCAAAAGTATCTCCATGCCAGGTGACAGCTAAAAGCCACCAAAGGGTTTTTGATGTCATTTGCTGGATGCAGAGAAAATAATCTTAATAGACCCTTAGGGATGGCTGTTTCCATTTTCTATTCTATTCAGTTACACGGAATAGGGCAACTAGAGACCCCCTTTTTCTTGGTCCAAAATAAGGTACATGCAACCAAATCCAAGAAACTAGGAAATGGCTGGAACCATGGTTTAGGCAGAAATATTGGAATCCCTGGTATTCAAGACTTAGTTTTTCCTTCAGAAGTTATTCTTGTAAATAAATACAAGTTTTTGTTTCTGTTTGAAATATTTCAAGAAATATTTCTTGAAATATTTCAAGAAAAAAGATGCATAAATAATTTGCACATGTATAAAGGAGTCATGACATAAATAAAGTATTATTAAAGTGTTAAAAAGTTGTTACACACATAGGTTCCTCAGTTGTCATACTTGTTAACAAAACAGGCTTCACCTTCTCTTACTAATCTTTACCCTCTTCCAACTCGCTTTTTAGTAAGGACAAAGGGAACTCTGGGGCAGAAACATTAGGCTAAAATGCTCCTTGGGGAAGGAAGGCAGGGTTCGGTGCACAGGGTAGCAGGGAATGCCTGTTGTCAGAGCAAGCAGGTTCCTCTGCATGATAACCTTTATCCTGTATAGAGGTGAGAGCAGCACAAGGGTGCTAGGTGTGCTTTCTGCATGGATCGGGAGAAGCCGAAAAACTAAGGCAGGAACTTGCAATCCTTTCTAGTGAGGGAAGAACAAGGGATGAGATCACATGCCATCTGTACAGCAAAGGTCTGAAAATCCATAACAGCAAATTCAGAACACCCTCCCCCCCAGATTCTTGTAGATTCTTGATTTCTTGAATTTTTTAATTTGTTCCCACTTTGATTTTTTAAAAATAACTTATGAAGAATGTATACAACTATCTTCTTTTCCAAATAAGTTAGGTGTGGTATTGCCTTGGGAAGAGGACTAGATTTTCCTCTTCCAAGTCAAAATGGATTAGAATTCTGCCATTGTCCAACAAAGTAAACCTGACCTTCCTAAGAACGCTTTCCCTTCCTCTGCACAAATGCACAAAAGTATTGGCTCTCTTCTGATCTGGAAGGGCACAAAGAAATTTTTTAAAACTTTGGTGGCCAGGGAATTTTCATAAAAGTACTCTGTAGCACCTATACATAAAAATACAATGATAATTATTTCTATAAAACTTATAGATTGCCAGGAACTAAATAGAATAGAATATCAAAATGAGTATGAAAGGTACATTGAGTGCATATATACAATTCTAATTTAAGACAAGTTTAATTCCTAAATATAGTGGATGTGTTTTTTAATACACCTCATTACTTGAGATATTCTTTTCAAAATAATATATTGCAATGCTTTCTAATAAGTATTTTTATAAATCCTTCATTTTAATAAAATCAAATTGGAATACATTTTGAAGATTCTTTCTACCTTTTCTTTTAAAGTGTTCATGAATACTAGATTTTCTTCATAAAATCAATCGCGTAAAATTTAATACTTTTCTCTCTCTATGGTTTTAGAATTTATAAAAACGTACTAGGCAATTGCTACCTTAACTATTACTTATGGAACACTTTAAAGTATTAAAGAAATTCTTATCCAACTTGAACAATTTGGATTATTCTAAATTGACTGTGCATTGAGCTTTTGTGAATATTCTTGCTCCAAGGATTTGTGGTATCTTTTTATTTGTCTTTTCCTAAGACTAGAGCCATCAATCTAAGAAGTGACATAAAGCCAAATGGCTAAATGCAGTAGATAGATTTCTTCCTGTTTATACTCACTTTGAGCTGAGCTGCCACCTAAATAGCAATTTTTCTCAATATCTATAGCATGTATGCTAATCAGCATCCACTTGATTGCTTAATCAGACTCCATTTACAATTCTTCTTAGCTATGACATTTCAGTGTTCTTCTAACCAAGCTTACTTCTCAGAAACATCCTTTACATGTTTAATGAGTGGTTCTTCGTAGTAATATTTTTTTAAAAACCTCTGAATATGAAAGCTGGCAGCCTTATTTTTTAAAAAGTTCATATACATGAGAGAGAACATTACTCTTGGCTATCTAAAGCACGTACTCATTTTCTTCACAGTTTCTTTGGCTGGTACTCAGAAGCATCCTTACCGTTCTCCTTGTAGCCCATTCCCAGAATAACCTCGGGGGCCCTGTAATAACGTGTCACCACATAAGGAGTCATCATGAAGCTTGTGCCTGCTGTCCTGGCCAGTCCAAAATCTAGGATTTTCAATGTACAATCAGACTTGACTACAATGTTACTTGGTTTCAAGTCCTGACAATAGGAACAAGAGAAGATATTAAAAGCTAGCATCAAATGGAACATGTGATTTCCATCTACTCAATCAACATGGCAGTCTTGCAATAGCACTGATGGGTGCCCGCCTGCCATTGACTGTAGAGCCCTATGTAAAGCAAAAGAGTACTTCCCAAAAGAAGTTTACAATTAGTTTTGGGATTTCTTTGTTTTAACATCCTCAGAAACTTTTTTAAACCCAGAAGAGAATTGTATCATTTTTACAATTTAGTCTCATCTTGGAAAGAGGTTTTTAGAAAAAAAACATCATTTATTGTCATGTTAGGTTTCTCCTTATGGCAACATAAACCTTTTAGTTTATACTTCATTTCTAGGCCAGACAGAAGAGCAGATCAGGGCTGCTGTCTTTATGTGACCAGAAACGTTGGAAATGAACTGTCTTGTTTCAGCTGCACATATGACTCTGCCAGTCAGAATTTCTGAGAAGCCTTGGAAGCTGACTCTCAATGAGCTGAAACAAAATGTTAAACAAAACCAACTACAGTGTGCTAAAGTCTCCTCCTACACATTAGTGAACTATGTGCTAATTCTATAGTAAAATAAATGAAGTACATTATATTTAACCAAGCTCCCCTACATAAAGAAAATAACCTACAGTTGCTCTTTCTCTTCTCCACAAGCATCTTCATTATAATTCTGGACTAAGTATTCTTACCCTGTGAATAATTCCAGCAGAGTGAAGGTGCTTGATGCCACACAACATTTGGTATAGCAGGTAAGACATTCGCTCGTGGTCTAACTCCATCTGAATCACCTGACACAAGTTGGCATCCATCAGTTCCATTACTAAGTAACTGCAAGGTAAATCCACTTTGTAAGTTCCAAATCACAAGACATGTGAAGTCCTTCAAACAAGTCAGGATCCTCTCCTAAATCTATAAGTTTCTGAACTTCCCAGCTCAACTTTTGACTGAATTAAGTATATGAAAAACCTCCAAGTATTGCATGCACGTTAGCCATGGTAACTCTACCACAAAGATGCTAATAGAAGTAGCATTTATTAGTGTGTGGTTCCTGTCCATATATTTTGTACCTTCATCTTGTTCTCATTTTACCCTGAATTCCCTGAACTCTTTCCCGTGTATTATGATTACAAATAAGAAAAAAAATTCAGAATAGCATCTTCCATTAAACGCAAGGTATCTGTGTTAAATAAGACAACGTGCTAGGATTCACTTCCTCTCCTCTGCTTATTGTCATAATACTTCTGGAAGGTTTTTTTGCACAAAATCAAAGGTACCACAAAAATAGAAAGAAAGATTAAGGATGATTTTTTATCATGTCCATCATTAATATTTCTCAAAGTGAATTGACTCATTCTAGAAAGTTCACAGAATAAATTAAAAATAAGTAAAAATATAGAATAACTAGTAAGGCTTCCCTGATTCTGACTGAACTAAAGAACATGGGGCAACAAAGCACAAAGAGCCATAAGGCCATAAAGTAGCAGAAGTGTCTTTCCAGGAAGAAGCGGCAGAAACAGAATCTTCTCTCCTGTCACTGGATCCCTTCCATTTGCCGCCAGTTCTTACCTCCCTTTGATCTCTACAAGGGATTTCATTCATCTGATTTTTGTCAATATCACTTGAGTTATTTGAATGTTATGCTCCCCCTTCCTTCATGAGTTTTGTTACTTACACATCTTGGAACTCCTCCAGCGTTTTCTGGGGTGTGAAGACATTTAATAAACTAATAATCTGGAGAAGAGACAGTGGAAGGGACAGAAGAAGGAGAGAAAGAAAAGGGGAGAAAATTAATTATTTAAAAAGCATATTTAAACAAGCACTTATTCCAACTCAAAGTCACATATTAGTGCTATGGTGGATATAGAAAAGTCAGAAAAATTTTCTAGAACTGTCTCAGAACATTCAAAAACGTATTCAGAAAGGACATGTAATCTGTCTTCAGGTTAAAATGCAATTAAAAAGCTCAAATTCTTAGGCAGAGAAAAGAGTCACAGAAGATATATGATTGTGATATTGCTTTAGAGTGTGATTCTCCTTAGTAAATATAGGGTTGTAATGTAACTAAACAAAAAAGAGGAAAAGCCATGTAAGCAAAGTAAGGCAGCAGTGAAATAACCAGCAAGACTTAGCAAGGCTATGTCTTCCTCTAAATGAAAAGGTGGTGTTTAAGTCAAGGAGATGTTCTATGTTAAGGAGGTATTCTAAGTCAAAATTTTTTTGTGTTGTTACTTTAGTTTTTTTGCTTCTATTTCACACTCAAATATTATTTAAACTAATGCTCCAATGGTATGTGTGGGGAAAGGTATATCTTGGATGATATCAATGATGAATTTAATGGCAAATGTATTTTAAGTTATAAAAATGATTTTTTAACTTTTTTGTTTCCTGCTTTAGTTATTTTATATATTAGGTAGTAAAGAAGTTTACCTTCTAGCATAAGTAAATGTTAAAAGGAAAAAACCTTTGTTTTATGCAAATAGATTACATACATAAATAACTCAAAATTGTCTTTCAGCTAAATATTCTGTACTCAAGTGCCAGTGGGAAATAAAAATAAAAAATATAGATAACAGACCTCTACTCATTGGATGGATGCAACCATTTCACAAAAACAAATTTAAGATGTGTACATCTTTAAAACATGAACTAACGAATTTCAATAAAGTTCATAAGTGGTATAGAAACACGAAGTAATAAGCAAAACAAAATGATTTTCAACATCGGAGAAATGCAGTCAATCTAAGGAATGCTTTAGGCCTTCAGTAGTTTCCAATTATTGAGGAATTACTGAGAAAAACAATCACAACGCTATCCAATACTTTCTATATATATATATATATATATATATATATATATATACAGGGTAATTGTTATAACATATCAAAAAGCACAAGATTATCTCTTCTGAAGTAACCTTGCAGCATGGAATATGCATATGGAAATAAAACTGTTTCAAAATATTTTTTTAAAATATTTACTTATTTGGCTGTGCCAGGCCTTAGTTGCAGCACGTGGGATCTAGTTCCCTGACCAGGGATCAAACCCAGGCCCCCTACTCGGGGAGCATGGAGTCTTAACCACTGGACCACCAGGGAAGTCCCTCAAAATATTTTTAAAACTTGTGATTAAAGTGCTTTGCTATTCTGTATACTTAGTTATGGTGTGTATTGAAAAATGTCTACAGTTCTCATTGGAACTGTGAGCCTGTTTTTATAATACTTAATCGTAGAAAGTAATTCATTTTGATATTTGTTCAAACAAAAACATCAGAGACTGTGTGTGGGACACACACACACAACACGTACAAACAACCCTTAAAGATGAAAAAATGCTAATCCATATTATCTGGTGAATAAATAATCTAGGTAATCTAAATTAATCTAGAAAATAGCATTACAATGTTAAATAAGTCAAGGTTTATTATTTTAAAAAGTAAATTCCCCACTATATATTCTTGTATTCCCCTTTTCTATGCCCTTGTTTTAACACCTTCATTGTCTTTGATTTTCCTCTGAGTATTTCTCCTCTGTTCTTTCTTTGATCCCTTATAAATCCTAACTGCTATTAATAACCAATCAAAAATCTTATCTTTAGAAACAGACCATCACAGGTATTTCCATTTTAGTTCAAACGTTTTCAGGCAGGAATCTGATGCAGTTCCTTTTTTTTATTCCAACCCATTAAAATGCACAGATGTGAATCAACATCTGTGTGAATCAACATCTGTCATGGCCCCACAATCGTAACAGCTATCACTTCCTAGAAATGTGTTCATTTTCTAAATGGATTATTAAAAACTTAATTGGGGTTGCTTCACTATTTTACATTACTTTCCACAGCATTTCCAGCGTTCTTCATTCTGACTGCTTGTAGTTAGTATTACAAGCAACAACGTGGAATTTGCATTTGGTTGTCAGTGAATTTCCTTTCTGTTAACAAGTTCCAGAAATTTATTTCCCTAGATTTATATACATACATGCATACAAACATATGTACATACACAAACATATGCACATACACACATAGCAGGTAGGGTGCCATTTACAAAATATTATTTCAATTTGGAGATCCTTTTTAGGTAACATAAATGTGAACCCCCATATTCCAGTCAAGAATGGGGAGTAGGATTCCCTCAAATTGGCAAATTAAGTGGGAATTTCTCCACAATGTATTTATTGCATTTTAGGGACTGGAGGGAGGATTAGGGAAATATAAATATTCAATATATGAAAACAAAAAACTATTAAAACTTCCCATGCAGTTGTTTCATTGCTTGTGTCCATCCATCTTCCATTGCCTATGGTATTTCTCATCCTCTTTGCTATCATAAAAATAGATTGCATTGGTCATGTGGTTAATCTTGCTCCTGCCTTTATTTCACGTACTGAAAGAACAAAGTGCTTTAGCACAATGATCTTTCTTAGGAATCATCATTTCTAACATTTCTATATTCCTTTCTAGAAGTATCATGTTCCTTGCCTGGCCAAATCAGAGATGGGTACATACTTCATAAAGTTTCTCTTTCTGAGTGAGGCCTTTCCTGCTAAACCTATTTAAAAGAGTAACCCTACCCACTCTGCACTGACCAGTATTTTTTATCTTTCTTCTTCGTTTTGTTTTCCTTGGTAGCACTTATTACTATCTGACGTTCTAAACATTGACCTACCTATTTTGTAGACTGCCTTTCTCTTCCCAGTAGAACATGAGCATCGCATGGGCAGGGATTTGTCTCTCTTATCTTCACTGCTGTATGTTTAGCACCTAGAGCATCTAGATCGATACCTGGAACACTGTATTCATTTAACTGTCAAATGACTGAACTAAAAAGTCATTGGAGTAGAGTAATAGGAGGAAAAAGAAACACTGTCATTGGGCCTAAATCCACATATTTTTATTTTAAATATCTTTCAGCTAAACACTCATACATTTGCTTCTACTTAGTACCTTATGACAAATTCACCTGTTTATAAAACTTCACTGATAACTTCATGTATTCTGTGATTTTCATACTCAAGAAAAACTTTATAAGGAGTTATTATAGTTTTATAATAATTTATTTTTATTATATGTTTGTATGTAATAAATTATATATAAAATATTTATTATAGTTTATTTATTAATTGTCTTTACTAAAATAAGAATTATCTCCCATTTATCCTTACTAAGAAGAACAGGAGCACAGAAAGAATTCTAGAGGCCTTTGCCAGTGTTTGAAGAAGATTATATTCTGAAGTGAAGAAAGCCCTGTAATGGTGTTCCCTACTGAGTTCCAATGTGAAATGTTCTTGAGAAGCCTGTTCTGAAGTACACTGCAGATATGTCCCTGCACGTTTGCCCAACCCTACAAAAAGCAAGGTGCCAAAGCACAGTGTGTATACTGAACAGTTGGAGGACACTGCCAGACTATAGCTAAAAGTAAAAGGAGATAAAAATCTTCACCTGTTAATAATTAAATTTAAATTTTTATAAAGAAACATAGCATATTGTTCTTTAAGATATTTTTGGTTTGGTTTTGGTTTGTTTGGGTGTTTTTTTTTAAATTTATTTTGGAAATGCATGAAGTTCTCTGGTCAATTTGGAGCAAGATAACCAAATACGGTTAATTTCTTAACAGGGAAATATCTATCAGATTCATCCCCTCCATGCCATATGATTTTCAGATGATTTTTAAGAAGAAAGCTACCATGAGCACAATGAAAGCAAATGTAGCATATGGGCAGGATAAACAATCTTAAGGGGCAAAAATTGCAAAGTAAAGAAAGTTTTTCCTACTCAAGTTGGCATACTGATCTTCTTTCCCCAATCTCACCACCTCCTACCACCAGAGCTTTAAAATAAGAACTCACGTTTTTATGGTTCACACACTTCATGAGGACCAGCTCCCGGTAAGCTCTCTTGGCATGCGTTTGGTTCTGAAAGGGTCTGCTGAGCTTCTTAATGGCCACATTTCTGTCAAGAGCAGCATCATACGCAGCACTGCAGAGACCCAAGAGCAATCCAGAATTAAGAACAAAGGAGCCCTTAGAATTCCCGCCTACCAAACTAAAGATACAGATAAGGAAAATACTAGTTTGGAATCCTACTCAAATACCTGCTTCTCAAGCCACATGTCAATCAGGCTGTAAATAAAGACATAAGAGTGACTAGTATAGAAACATTCTACTTGCTAGGAAAAGAAAAAGAGTACCTAGCCAAGAAAACAGCATGTAATTGCATCAGTGAGTCGGGGACAAAAGAAAGAAAAGTGCTCAACTTTCCCACTGGCCATGTGACTGTGGCAAGTCATTTAATCTCTCTGGGCTTGAATTTCTCATCCACTAATATGTGATATTTAGCTGTAAAACTTTATTGTTCTTTGATCGTTTTCAGTGGACATTCATTCTTTCCCCACTCACAGGACAAGTTTTTTTTTGTTTTTTTTGTTTTTGCGGTATGCAGGCCTCTCACTGTTGTGGCCTCTCCCGTTGCGGAGCACAGGCTCTGGACGCGCAGGCTCAGTGGCCATGGCTCTCGGGCCCAGCCGCTCCGTTGCATGTGGGATCTTCCCAGACCGGGGCACGAACCCGTGTCCCCTGCATCGCCAGGCGGACTCTCAACCACTGCGCCACCAGGGAAGCCCCCACAGGACCAGTTCTTAAGGTGTGACACTAATTGCCATGAATGCACAGGTGGGCTGATGCTCAAAGTGCACTCATTAACAATAACAAAGCTTGAAATAAGGAATGCAGTCAGACAGGGTTTCAGAAGAATAAATCATTACATTTAAATACAAAGACAGAAATGAATGCTACTAACATTTGAAGCTTTCAAGCCATTTGAGAAGAAGTTACCATGCTTTATGTTTCTGCCATACCCAGAATACATGGGTTTAGGGATCAAATGAGGAAGTGAATCACTTTTTGCTAAATATTATACCTAATGAACCCACTCACAAAGTTTTTTCCATCTCTGCAAATTTGGGTTGTCCTGGACTTTGTCTTCATTGCTAGGAAAGAAGGGAGCAATCAATATCCTATTGATCTATTGAATTGGAAGTGACATTAACCATTTAGGGCTCATGCCACTAAACTAAAAGATAAATAAGAGGTTCACTGTATTGCAAATAGACTCACAAGAGAAGTTTGGACAAAGTCTTAGAGTTCATCTGGTCCATGCCTCCATTTAATACTTATTCCTCTCCAAAACACCTCCATCAAATTTTGACCAGTTTCTGCTTGAGCATCTTCAAAAACATGGACACCTTTACATAAAGCCAGCTCATTCTGTTGTTGGAAAGCTCTTAGAGTTAGAAATGTCATCATTCTAATAAACAGAGTTGTCTCTCTGTGATTTCTACTAACTACTGTCAGCCCTGTCTTCCAGGGCAACTCAAAATAAAGTATTCCCTTTACATCATGACAAGCCCATAATGTTTGAAATCTATTAAAGGACCTTGCACAATGTCTGGCCTACTCTATAAGCACTCAGTAAGCACTCAATAACTCTTTGCTTTTCTTATTCCCCCCCTAGGTCTTTTCTTTCTTAAGCTAAATTGTCCTACCACCATTTGTCAGAGTGTGATTTCAAGTCCTAGTACCATCTGGTCAGCTTCCTCTGAATATATTACAGTCTGTTGATGTCCTCTGAAAATGCCATTGTTACTCTAAGCATGGAGTGTCAGTGAAGACTAGGGAAAGGCTACCAACTCTTTCATTCATTCACTTGCTCATTCATTCTGTTGACACAGTTAATACAGCTAAGTCTGTCCTGGTTTCCTTGATAAATGCATCACGCACTATTGATTCACAGTGAACCAATGCTAATTAGAAATACTGTCTTTTTAAAAACTTGTGCTGCTATTCAACTCTGTATTTTAGCACTGATACTTCTATTCTTGTGTTTGTTCTGTTCTTGTTAACCTATCAATGTCAGCACAAGAGTCAAATGGGCATACATCTTATAGGTAGTGTACAAGGGCAACAGTTAATTTGGAAATACAGGAATTAAACTTGCTTTCTGAAGCTAAGAAATTGTGTCAACAGGAAAGTGATCAGAACAGTCACCTTAAAGAGAAAGACTAAATTTTAAGCCAAAACAACTTAGGTGAAGTCATTAAAATATCTAAAGAAAGAATAGCAATTAGTCATGTGGGCCTAGGAAGGAGTCAGAGAGGTAAATTCTGGTACTGCCTGGTGAAATAAGAAAGTGTGCTCTCAGGTAGGTCCAGGGATCCAGTCAGCCAGGTGGAAATCCCTACTGTGACTGTCAGAGACTACAGCCAGTTAGCAATCTGATCTGTGTCTCTTTAGTCTGATTCTATCCTCTGCAGTCAAAATTCTACTCATGAGGCTCTCCTTCAGAATTCTGCATATAAGTATTATGCCCATATTTGGTTAGCTTGACTACTGCATGTCTTGTAATTTAATAAATCGGAATCTGGTTTCGTGTGTGAGCTTTTAGTGAGTCTTGTCGATGTGAGTTTGAGTCCCTGAGATACTGAACAGATCCTGGAGACAGTAGGCCCATGTGGAATGACTGAGAAAATGCTGCCCTCTGGGGATCTTGGCAGGTTCTGGCCAATCTCTCCTAGAAATGTTGTGATGTTCTCTCTCCCTCTGGTACCTCTTTCTTGAAGAAATTCTAGGTCTGAATCTCAGCACTACTGCTTACTAGACGTGAAGCTATGAGCAAGCCACTTACACTTTCTGGCATCAGTTTCCACATGCTTAAAAATGGAGGTAATAACAACCTGACAAGATTGTTATAAGGAGTAAATGAGGTAGTAATGTATCTACAGCCCCTTGCCTAGAGTGTGCACTCAATAAATAATGACTATTACTATTTTTAAAGTCAATGTCCTTGCTGGAGTCATTGTGTAATGCAGGGCAGGATAAAAAAAATATATATATATAATTTTTTGATATTTATCTGCTGTAATTGGACATGTATCTACTAATCAGCAGTTTTTAATCTTTCTACTAATTACAGATCCATCAACTATACCACTATCCTGAGCACATTTCACAAGTTTGTCCTATGTTATAAAAGTCTGGGACAAAAGCCTTGTTAAAATCCAGACACATATAGCCATACAGTTCTATTACCTACCACTTTAATAAGCTATTTGGTGTGATTTGTTTTTAATGAAACCCCTATTCCCAGTCATCACTACATGCTTTCTTAATGACTCACAGGGTAGCATTTCTAACCAATACTAGGACCGATATCAAGTTCAGTAGGTGTCTCTTATAACCTCCTTCTTCCTTCTAAAGAAATAACGTTCGCCTATCTACAGTTGTTTGGAATATGGTGGTTTGGCCCATTTACTCCCTTGTATCATGCCTTCCTGTACTGAAGAGACTTGAGAGACACACACACAATTCCTAGATGCTTTTGCAGCTAGTATTCTGGGTTCCAATATGGTCCTGCCAGGCAGATGCAACCGTGGGAGATTTGCAAGGCAAAAGTGAGGGTGGTCATCTTCTAACATTTCTTAGTTATCAAGCACAGTCTCAGGAAGATGTGAAATTTTCTTCTGAAGCAGTGATTCATGTCCTTTTCCAGAATCCTAGGAGAGAAGATGGTTTGAAGCAGAGGCAACAGTGGTCTGCAGAGCCCAGTCACCAGCATGATGGAGTAGTGATGATGGTAATAATGAGTGTACAGTTCCAGCTCTGTGATTTTCAAATCTCGGTTACAATCATGTATTCCAGAAGTTCAGTTTTTTTAGGATACTCTCAGAGGTTGGGGCTCCCATGGTGATTCATCTCTCTCATGTCTGGGAGTCCTTCCAGGAAGCCCAGACTAGAGTTCACTTCTCCAGGCCTTCCAATGATTTGCAAGCACCCAATTTACTGTATTAAATCTTTGCCTACTTATAATGTTTCTGCCTCCTGCCATGAACCCTGGCTGACGCTATAATCTTTCCCATTTTCTGTAATTCCTCAGTGATTACTGGCAGCAGTTTAGCAAATACATCTGCAAATTGGAATCACTGGTTGCTGCATAGTCACAAATTAATGTCTGAAAGTTTTTTGCTACTCTGAAGTCCTTCTTTCTTTGAATCTTGGACTATAGAATTTTATTTTATTTCTTTCAGTGGCTTTTCTTTTTTTTCCTTCATGCCAGTAAAAAAAGAGATACATCTTTATGAAGGTTTTTCAGCAACTTTCCAGGAATTCTGCTGAAAATTTTCTAGCAATTTCTTAACATACTCACTTCCACGTCTATCAGGTTTATTCATGAAAGAAAGATACAGCCTTCTTTTGTTATGCTCCTGTCATTTAATCCAGTTTTATGATGCAATAAATCTATGTTTACCTCCTTGAATGTATTTATATAAACACACACACACACACATCCCTGTAGGCAAGTCTTACTCTCAACATAAAATCAATTGTTTTGATATTTTTTCCTTCTGGAAATTGCAGACAACCCGTTGCAAAGTTTTCTTCTTCCTAAGTCATAATTATTTATTTGATAATTTCTCTTATTCCCCTTCCCTATCACATTTAAAATGTTCTTGATCAATATTAACATGCTTGTTGGCAAAAAATTAACTAAAAAATCTCTAGGCATTGTGAGAAGAACTTTATGTCTTAAAAAATAAAAATTAAAAAACCTTATCATTGGAGCACCTTAAACATCTTAAGCCATAGCTGGGCAAGCCAAATTCTGTCCTGGAATATACGCTGCACCCTTCACTGTTCTTTTCCCATGTTCCCATATTCTCACTTTGACCTTTACCAAAGGCCTGGACTTTAATTGAAAACTATCAAAAAATCTCTACCTCATGCCCTCAAATATCTCACTTTCATGCCCAAACATTATAGTCCCTAGACATGCTATCAAGACACTGATTCCACCACAGAGAAACATGTTGGCCAACCTGCAAAATCACCTCTGCCTCAAGGCTTTTGCATTGTTCCTTCTGCCAGGAATGCTCTTCCCACATCCTCACTTGCCTGACTCCATCTTGTAATTCAGGTTTCAGCCTAAATATCATCTCCTCAGTAGAGGCCTTCCCTAATCCTCATATCAAAAGTCAACAGTTGATTTTTTGGACTAATTTGTCATTGAATTGCTTGGCTATATCAATTTGGTTATATTTTGTTAGAGATACTTTTGATTACAAGTAATAGAATTATGACTAATAGTGGCTTAACTATTAAAGATCTTCATTATATCATACAATGGAAAGTCTAGAAGTAGGCATATCTCAGTTTCAGGAATACATTATAACTCTCATGGGCCCTAGGCACTTTTGGCTTCCGATTTTCTGCAAATTGTTTCTAAGCATGTTGAAAAAACAGCCAATAACAGAAATCCATTAGTGCATCAAAGGGAAGTGTAGGTGCTGTGATGCACTGCTAAAATTCCCCTTCAGGAATAAAGGACTTTTTATCCCAGCTGCTGGGAATGCTGCTGGCACACAGCCTCTCAGCTCTTCATCCCCTATGGTTATAACCTCAGCTGAAAAGAGCTGCCTAACTGAAGTTACACTCTCTTCTTGGGCAGCCTTCAATCAGCGACTAATAAATCTGGGATTATGAAAGCCTGGCCACCTCACCCCAACTCAGGACAGCTAGGAAGGCTCATTCTCTCTTCAAAATTCCAAAAAGGGTCAGCTAAGGCATCCACTGAGATTTCATTGCAGCTGAACTTCTGACTTCGCTTCCTTCCCTTCCTTTCCACAGCTGTAAACCCCCAAAACACTCCCTAATAAATCTCCTGCATACGATACCATCTCAAAGTGTATTTTCTGGGGAATGCAATATTTGACAAGCAGTAACTCATGACCAAATACAGCAATAAGCTGTGGAGTTCGCCTGAATCTTTTTCTAAGCAAAAGGCAGGGTCCCATTGTGGATGAAGGTGGCTGGGCTCAGAGCTCAACACCAAGAAAGCTATTTCATCTATGCAACAAACTAACCTAGATGACCAAGCCTAGTTATATAGATTCTAATCAACACCACTTCGCAATTTATGGACAACAGAGTTGAAGCAGGGGTAGCAAGGGGCTCAGAAGCCAAGCCCTGAAAGACAGCACCAAAAGCAGCAGCTCTTCCAAACACTAGAAATTGAATTAGTACTTTACAGCCCTTCGGCAAACTAGTGATGGGGGAGATCACACAAAGATTTACCATGGATAATGAATGTGGGACTAGCTAAACAAACTCACCACCACAGATAATAGATGAAAGTAAAGAAGATGGTTACCCTAAGCATAAGGCAACCATATTCTTGGAAATCAGGTTGATGGCACTAGTGAAGAATTGAAGGCTCCCAAAGACGTACTTCTTCATCTCAGTGAGATGGAGTGATAGGGTGCATGCAAGTGCTGCCTCTCTTGATCTTCTTGTATCTTTGTGATAAGTTGTCTCACGGTCACCCTGCTGCCCTTAGTGACCATTCAGTGCACCACCCATGTATGATCCAGCTCATGATTTAAACTACAAAATCCACAAAGCTGCCAGGCTGCTATTTGATAGGCTAAGTAGTAAACTTGGGAAATTAGAGTTTAGCTTGATATGAAATATGTGAGGGTACAGAGGCTGGTCAGCCTGCTATAAAGCATATAGTGAGAATATAGAGAATAGTCAGAATATTCTTGCTACACTGATTTTGCCATTTGTGTGGCATAAATCTATAATTGTTTACTTTTTAGTGTTTAGTAACGCTTTTTTAACTTTGCAATAAACCCTTTTGACAAAAATAAATAAAATTGAGACTGCATATTTAATTAAAATACTATATGCTATATAGATATAGTATATATATATAGTAATATAGTGTATATATAGTATATATAGCATAGTATACTATAGTAATATGGTATATATAGTATATATATATAATAGTAATAGTATGCTATACTATTTCTCACGTTTTCTTGGGCATGACTAATGAAAACCAGAAAATAATTCTCCTAAAGGAACATCAGTATCTATTTCAAAATTAGTAATTATTTTAAGAAGACTGTTTCCAAGGATGATAATTTAACACATGCACCTACAAAAAATGCATTTAAACCATGACTTTTCATTTAGATCAAATGACTGTTCTTCTAAATTAATTTTGCTTATTTTCTATCCCAAGGGGTATTTTTTTTGGATATGCACAAAAAGTTAAGCAACAGCTTGTTAATGTGTTGCCTCCATTAGCAGAAAAATAATTTTGAAAGCATTTAAATTATGTCTGCTTTATATCATTTTACCAAATCATTTTACCTGCTTTATATCAAATGCTTCAAATATAAAATCAGAACTTTTCAATAACAGTTTGATTTTCTATAGTATAGTAGAAACTATACTAAACTATAGTATAGTTTGATTTTCTATAGTATAGTGGTTGTGATGCAAAAATAATTCACATTGAGACCAAGCAAACTGCAATATTCTACAAATCAAAATAGAATGTGTATGTGCCAAGATTTTCAAATAGAATATATACATGGTTGGAATAACTTTATCACAAAATTTTGGAGACAGAGCTTATGCTGAATCAAAAAATAAATATGCTTCAGCAAGGCAGTTAGCACTTCTTGGCACCCCTTATAATTCTGATTGAGGAATAACTTTTTATAAATAAGTCCTAAATTTCAGATGCTTTTTTCCCCCAAAATCACTTAGAAATCTTTAACCATAGTATTCAGTAAATGGAGCATCCCAATATTTCAACTGTTGAAATTTTAGGGAATAGCTATTATTATAAACAAATAATACTTGCAAATAAAAGCACACTGAAATGTGGTGGAAGGAACTGAAGCAAGAAAGGAACTGAACAAATCAAACAATAAAATCACGTTGAAAAAAGTCTTCTTCAGAAAAATACCAGTGAAACTGTATTACAAACAGATAGGACTAGGAAGTTTCAGTTGATTAAAATACATAAAGATATATGAAGAATAGTCATTTGTCTCATGTTATATTTTTAATATTTAGGTAATCTATATAAATGCATTTGAAAATTTTACTTGTATTTGTATTCTTTTAATTAATTTAAACAAATTTCAATAGCACTATTTTGACACCCACCAATGTATTTTAGTGTGCTCTTTCACTGTCAAATTTTCCCAACTTAGAGATAAATGATATGAACCCCTGCTACTGATGGTCACTGTGCTTTTCTTGTTCAAGAGGTTTTTGCACATTGTTTCCACAAGATGGAAGAGGCAGAAGCAAGGAACTGCTCTTCCAGGGTTATTGCTACATTCTTACCTTTGGTCATTTCCTGGCAAAAAATTCAAAGTCTGATTTCTATTTAATAGTTTTATCTTACTACGATTTTCCTAATAAATCTGCATATAGGTTAGGTGAGTATCAGAACCTGGATGATGTCAGACTTAGCTAAGGAGTGGAAGTTTATTGAGCACATCATCTTTGTTTGTACAAGTAACTCTACTCTGAAATGACAACTCTCAAATTGGCCATGTAGTAAAAATGTGCTATGTCAAAAATTAACGGAACTAAAGACAGGAAGATGTTCCTTTGGCTCAGAGGTTGGTACTGCTTCTTGACACCTGCCGAATTAATGAGATCCATTAAGTGATGCACAGGAATCTCAAATGGTTCCTGCACACAGGACATGTAATTATGACAAGAATAAGCTTCATTGCCCAGCCCACGGGCCTGCTCTCTCTTCCTCCGCGCCCACCCCAGCACAGCATTTCTGGATTTATGATTGCCCTCCCTTAGTCTGACAACTGGGGAAGCACTGCTAACAATGGATGACCCCCAACATCTCTTGCCTCTGAAAATGTGTATTAGCTATTATTTACAGCCCCTGGGCTTCTTTCCTTTGTTACTGCTATGTTCCTCTTTGTCTACTATTTATCTTTTTTTTTAATTCACTTCCCTTACTCTGATATTTGGGCTGATATTTTTGAAATTGAATTCTATACCTGCAATAGTTTATTTGTATGATCATTATGGTATACTTATTATATATTGTCTTTTATTACCTTTTTTGCTATCCTCAAAGTTGTTGTGATCCTTAATGGTCAAAATCCTGAAGGATTTAGCTCTGTATCCCCTACATGTTTGTTGCATGGAATTATATTTGCTATTGCTAGATGTTTATGTCCAGAGCTTTAAATATGTTAGGAAAATGGCATTATATCAGTTAAGGACAAAATTCAAATAAACGAAGCAGCATATTTTAACTTAATGCTGTGTTACTTGAGATGCCAAGATATTATCTGGCTAAGATGTCTTTCTCAAAGCTCCTGACTCACATATACAGCTATCTACTGACCACCCCTAATTGGCTGTCTCAGAATTATCTGAAAATTAATATGTCCATAACTGAATAAACCTCTGATTTCTCTCTCAACCTGTTTCTCTCTTAAACATCATTTGCTCAGGTATAGAAGTCATCTTGATCTTCTCATCTCCTCCCCATATCCAATTCGTGAAGGTCTGCATTTACTTCCAATGTAAATTTTCAAATTAATCCACTTAACTCTAACTCCATTTCCACTACCATGAGCTACATGTACTGCAGAGACTGTTCCTTAAATGGTCTCCTAACATTAACTCTTGCTTCTCGACAATCTGCACCTCACCACCCTCATAGAGTCTAATTATATCTAAATTGGGCTATCCTTGGCACATTATTTTGTGTCTGAGGATGCTGCTCATTTTTAGCACCTATCAAGAAAATGTCTTGAAGTAACACGGCATTAATAAAATAACTAATAGAACCTCGTAAATTGTTACAAAAATTAAGTTAGCTTAACTTAAAAAAACCTGCCACACTGCTTGATTGTAAGTTCAATGAGGGCAGAAGCCACCTGAGTCCTGATCAGCATAGTTCCCCCAGTTTTACTGAGATATAACTGACATATAACATTGTATTAGTCTGAAGTGCACAACAAAATTATGTGACATATGTATATATTGCAAAATCATTACCACAACAAGTTTAGCTAACATTCATTTCATCACCTCACTTAGTTACAAATTTTTCTTATAATGAGAACTTCTTTTAGCAACTTTCAAATATACAACACAGTATTGTTATCTATAGTCACCATGCTTTGCATCACATCCCCAGGACTTATTTACCTTATAACTGGAAGTTTATACCTTTTGACCACCTTAACCTATCCCTCCTCCCACTCCTAGCCCCATCTCTGGCAACCACCAATTTGTTTCTGTATTTATGAGTTCAATGTTTTTTTAGATTCCACATATAAGTGTGATTATACAGTATTTGTCTTTCTCTGACTTATTTCACTTAGCTTAATGCCCTCAAGGTCCATATATGTTGACACAAATGGCAGGAATCCCTTCTTTTTTAGGG